>NC_081413.1:721883148-721950648 GCF_030272615.1 Cryptomeria japonica | reverse complement strand
TTTATCAGGACATCTTATTGTCAGCAAAATCCCTCGAGTTGTTCCAACTTGTCGGTACACTTGGCATTGTTGATGTGACTTCCCTTGCCATGATAGCCAGCTAATGCTAAGGAACCTGCTCATCTAGCAGCAACAATATTTATTACCTTGATCCTGGAGATTGCTTAAGTTGCATCTGGACCCTTCATCCTCTGACATCCTTTTAGTGATTATCAGTCCTCTTCGAGAAAGATGAGTTGTATTTCTCAATGCCTTTTAATTCTAGATTTACATAAGTAAAGACTTGTTTGAGTTCTTGGCTATCTGAAAGTCTTGAAGCTCCTATGGATACCCCGCTAAGATTAATAGGGCTCAAGCGACAAATGGCTTTTGTAGGAGAAATTAAGGAGGAAAGATTGAAAGGCATTCTGGTGTTTCCTAATCCCTTGGTCATCAGGGCGGGTCATAAAAATCCTCGGGGATGAATACATCTCGAATGAAGACCGCACTAGGGGGGTGAATTCACAAAGCTGGTTCCCACTTTCACCAACGAAGGAATTTGGTGAAAGTGGGAAGTTCGATTTTCTAGGTGTTCGAGCGAAATAGGGGTGTTCGCTTGAGCTACCCCTAGGAGTTCGAGCGAACCATGTTGTGGACCTGGGTTCGCTCGAACCACGGGTGACTTTTGGGTTTAAACGAACCCATCACAATATTAATATTTTAATGGGTTCGAGCGAACCCCCCTTCGCTCGAACCCTTTTTCAGTTATGTTTTTTTAAAACATTTATAAATAGCAAAAGTGACAGTTAAAGGGTCATTATCAAACTTGTCTTTTTCTGTCTGGTGGGGGTTGGATCGAACCAGTCATCAGCATCATGTCACCGAGCTTTCTCTGTAGTAGCTAGCGTCTTTCATATTTTAGTTTTCGACCTTTATTATATCAGGTGCACAAAATAACCCTTTGTTTGGTTTAATAATGTCTTTTTTTATTAAATTAATAAATAATTTTTTTGTTAATTAATTTTTTTAATTAAATAATTGTATATAGTTATTGTTTTTCAACATTTTAGAAAAATGTTTGATAATTTATTGTTTTTCATTATTTTAGAAAAATGTTTGATAATTTAATATTTTGACTGAAACGTGTCAATTTGTTTTTAAAATTACATAATTGTATATATGTATATTTTTTTCAACATTTTAAAAAATTGTTATGAAAAACATAGAAAACTAAGGTAGTAAATCAGAACTTAGAAAAACATTAGCAAAAAAAGAAAATTAGAAAAATGTCGCAAATGTAAATATAATAAATTAAACGTTAGAAAAATTAATAAATTTTAATTTAAATAAACATTAGAAAATTTAGATAACAAATTTAAACAAATTAGACAAAATAAATCCTCTACAATGTGCCCCATTTTCACATCCTATTACACGCACAACATGACCCCTTAAGACCACATATACCCTGATGACACTATACGTTCCCTTAGGAGGTCATAGAGGATCACATGTAACATACTAGTGTACATATGACATTCCCTTTCGGATCACATAGTGTCCTAAGGGGTCATACGTGGTCCTAAGGGGTCACACATGTGTTATAACACATGTGTGACCCCTTAGAACCGCATATGACCCCTTATAAAATTGTAGTGTGAACGACATACCCCTTAGTCCATCAAATAGTGTCTTAACACATGCGTGACCCATTAGAACCACATATGACCCTTTATAAAATCCTAGTGTGAACGACATACCCCTTAGTCCATCACATAGTGTCTTAAGGGGTCGTATGTGGTCCTAAGGGGTCACACATGCATTAACACATGCGTGACCCCTTAGTAGGTCACATAGGACCCCTTATAGCATCCTACTGTACATATGAAATTCCCCTTAGGATCACATAGTGTCCTAAGGGGTCATATATGGTCCTGAGGGGTCATGCATGTGTTATAACATATGCATGACCCCTTAGAACCACATATGATCCCTTATAAAATCCTAGTGTGAACGACATACCCCTTAGTCCATCACATAGTGTCTTAAGGGGTCGTATGTTGTCCTAAGGGGTCACACATGCATTAACACATGCATGACCCCTTAGTGGGTCACATATGACCCCTTATAACATTCTACTGTACATATGACATTCCCCTTAGGATCATATAGTGTCCTAAGGGGTCATATGTGGTCCTGAGGGGTCACGCATGTATTATAACACATGCGTGACCCATTAGAACTGCATATGACCCCTTATAAAATCCTAGTGTGAATGACATACCCCTTAGTCCATCACATAGTGTCTTAAGGGGTTGTATGTTGTCCTAAGGGGTCACGCATGCATTAACACATGCGTGACCCCTTAGTAGGTCACATATGACCCCTTATAACATCCTACTATACATATGACATTCCCCTTAGAATCATATAGTGTCCTAAGGGGTCATATGTGATCCTAACACATGCGTGACTCATTAGAACTGCATATGACCCCTTATAAAATCCTAGTGTGAATGACATACCCCTTAGTCCATCACATAGTGTCTTAAGGGGTCGTATGTTGTCCTAAGGGGTCACACATGCATTAACACATGTGTGACCCCTTAGTAGGTCACATATGACCCCTTATAACATCCTACTATACATATGACGTTCCCCTTAGGATCATATAGTGTCCTAAGGGGTCATATGTGGTCCTGAGGGGTCACGCATGTGTTATAACACATGCGTGACCCCTTAGTAGGTCATATATGACCCCTTATAACATCCTATTGTACATATGGCATTCCCTTTAAGATCATATAGTGTCCTAAGGGGTCATATGTGGTCCTGACCCATTAGAACCATATATGACCCCTTATAAAATCCTAGTGTGAACAACATACCCCTTAGTTCATCACATAGTGTCTTAAGGGGTCACACATGCATTGACACATGTGTGACCCCTTAGTAGGTCACATATGACCCCTTATAACATCCTACTGTACATATGACATTTCCTATGTGTCCTAAGGGGTCATATATGGTCTTGAGGGGTCACGCATGTGTTATAACACATGCGTGACCCCTTAGTAGGTCACATACGACCCCTTATAACATCCTACTGTACATATGACATTCCCCTTAGGATCATATAGTGTTTTAAGGGGTCATATGTGGTCCTGACCCATTAGAACCATATATGACCCCTTATAAAATCCTAGTGTGAATGACATACCCCTTAGTTCATCACATAGTGTCTTAAGGGGTCATATGTGGTCCTAAGGGGTCACGCATGCATTGACACATGCGTGACCCCTTAGTAGGTCACATATGACCCCTTATAACATCCTACTGTACATATGACATTTCCTATGTGTCCTAAGGGGTCATATGTGGTCTTGAGGGGTCACGCATGTGTTATAACACATGCGTGACCCCTTAGTAGGTCACATATGACCCCTTATAACATCCTACTATACATATGACATTTCCTATGTGTCCAAGGGGTCATATGTGGTCTTGAGGGGTCACACATGTGTTATAACACATGCGTGACCCCTTAGTAGGTCACATATGACCCCTTATAACATCCTACTGTACATATGACATTTCCTATGTGTCCTAAGGGGTCATATGTGGTCTTGAGGGGTCACGCATGTGTTATAACACATGTGTGACCCCTTAGTAGGTCACATATGACCCCTTATAACATCCTACTATACATATGACATTTCCTATGTGTCCTAAGGGGTCATATGTGGTCTTGAGGGGTCACGCATGTGTTATAACACATGCGTGACCCCTTAGTAGGTCACATATGACCCCTTATAACATCCTACTATACATATGACATTTCCTATGTGTCCTAAGGGGTCATATGTGGTCTTGAGGGGTCACACATGTGTTATAACACATAAGTGACCCCTTAGTAGGTCACATATGACCCCTTATAACATCCTACTGTACATATGACATTCCCCTTAAGATCATATAGTGTCCTAAGGGGTCATATGCGGTCCTGACCCATTAGAATCGCATAGGACCCATTATAAAATCCTATTGTGAACGACATACCCCTTAGTCCATCACATAATGTCTTAAGGGGTCGTATGACATTCCCGTTAAGATCACATATTGCAGATTTAATACTTTTATAATCATATGGGCCGAAAGATAATCATATGGGCCCAAATGTTATATATCATGTTCTTGAATTTTTTATGTATGTCAAAGATTTAAATATACACGTGTTAGATCTCTCTATATCTCTGAAATATATGTTATCTCTAGATCTTAAATATATGTTATCTCTCTCTCTCTCACTGAAATATTCAAAAATTTTACATGTATTTTTTGAAAATGAAAATGATCTGTCTCTCTCATGAAGATTTATATGTATAATCTCTCTCTCTCTCTCTCTCTCTCTCTCTCTCTCTCTCTCTCTCTCTCTCTCTCTCTGCTTACATATTTATTTTAACTTTATGGCATGTACCTAGATAGATGGCATCCCAAGATATACCTTCGTAGGCTCCTGATCAGGATCCACCTACGCAGGCTCCACATTAGGAGCCACACATTGATGATGTTGAACCTCCACAGTAGGATCCCCCCTTGCCCGACATTGCTACTATTTTTTAGTACAGTGATCGGGAGTTGCATAGGTCGAGGGCCATATTAGATGACCCTCGTACTGATGGCGTGTACAAGAGTACATGCACGTCCATTTTTGATAGTTTGCGGGCATTCAGGGACTGCTTAGTTTCTCATACCTCATTCTCACCTGAGGTTATAGAGGATATATATAGACAGTTGAGGAGTGAGGTGAGGGGTCCTCATTCTTTTGTTGATGTGGTGGGGGTGGTCTCGAAGGAGACCATCAAGGAGAGATGCTTTCCACAATATCAGGAGAAGAGTAAGGTGAGGGGATATCAGGTTACCAGATGTATCGACCCACAGGTTGCATCACTGATTTACCCACGCTTCTTAGCTTCCCATGGTCGTTATCCTAATAATGACCAGATACCATTATACTTTGCACAACAGGTATTTGCTAAGGTTCATTGTCAGATGAAACCAAACTACCTTGATATTTCAGGATATTATGGACAGGGGAGGGGTAGGATTGCTGATAGAGATGCATATCGTAGGTGTGATAGAGCTTCACCTAGATACAGGGACCTTGTTGCCCAGAGATTTCCTGTAGTAGTCCCAGCCATGGCACCCATAGCGGATCACATTGTGATTGCTTCTTAGAGAGAAGGAATTGATGGGATTGGACAGATTGCATCAATAGCAACCACCATATCTTCTGACAGGGTGGGCAGATATATGTTGAGTCGACCACGTTCGTGATCATCCATAGATCATGCATCTTCTAGTCATGGGGGGGATTTAGATTTAGATGATCGGTATATTTCTATTGTCATCCCCTCCCTAGATGAGGTAGCAGCTATAGTTGGAGGTAGTAGACATGTACAGATGTCACAGCATTTAGCCGAGGACCTACTACATGCTTATAGTTTTATTTCATCTTGACTTGGGATACCATTGGCTGATGTTAGAGAGGAGATTCTCAGAGATGGTCAGGCTACAACAGCCATACCCTGAGGCAGTCACAACATTCTCATCACTCTACGCATGCTCTAGGCATTGACCCACATACAGATCACTTTGTTGCTGTAGAGGAGGAGCTACGAGCTGATCAGGTCCATATCACAGATGAGGGCCCCTTGGATTCATTTGAGGAGGAGATACAAGCAGATCAAGTCCATATCACAGATGAGGGTTTGGACTCATTTGAGGATCAATTGAGAGATTTGAGCCATACTGGATTTATGGACATGCTACTACAATCAAACACTTCATCCACGATGCCCACTCATCTAGTTAGCCCCTTGCACTCCTTGGTGATATGTACAGCTAGAGAGAGATATGCAGGCACGAGTGATGTTGTTGATATGATCATAGGACAGGATCAAACTATACAACCTACTCCAGGTGATACACAGGTATGTACATGTACATGTGCGTTTAAAATTTTAGAAGATATGTATACATGTTGCAAATTTGTAGGATAAATCTATATATATATAGATCATGTTTAATAAATAATCTAGAGTTCTAAGTTTTAATTTGTAGATCATTTAAATTGATCATGGACTAATCCTTAAATTGACAATTAGCTCATGTCACTCCTTCCTTGATCTCTGAGCGTGTGCGTAGGAGAGATTCTTTAGATGTTGTTAGTGTACAAGTTAGTTATGCTTTTTGGTACATATATGTACATGTATGTATACATGCACGTTACAATTTATATTTAAATTTTTATTTAACTCTACTTGGATTTGATGTACATGCACGTCTAGAGAGATAGATATATTATATTTAATATTTAAATAAATTCTACTTTTGCAGGACTCCCCCTCAGATGGTCGCTCAGTTTGTAGCCGACATGATCCTTGTTGATTTGCTCCAGACTTTGTAGCTCATTTACATTTATCTTTTTATAGACATTTCATATTATATATATTCATGCACGTACATGGAGTTTAGACTAGATTATACTTTATACCTGGTTTGTGTTTGATCAGATTATACATGTTTGATTAGATTAGATTTATACATGTTTGATTAGATTAGATTTATACATGTTTGATTATATTAAATTTATACATGTTTGATTAGATTAGATTTAAATACATGTTTGATTAGATTGTATATTTCATGCATGTACAATGAAGTTTAGACTAGATTATACTTTATATCTCCATTGTGTTTGATCGGATTATATATATTTCCACTGCATCATGTGATATGAAGTTTAGAGTAGAGATTATATATATTTCATGCACATGTACATGTGTTAGATTATATATTCCATGTGCACATGTACATACATGTTAGATTATATATGTACTTTATGTTCAATGGACTGGACTGGATTATATATATCATGTGCACATGTTAGAAATACAAGTAGATATGCATTAAAATTTAAAATCTAACATGTTCAAACAAAAGAGTATGTATGAAATGAACAAACTAAACTTAATAGGTCATGTATTGAATAGTTCACATGGTATGTGAGCTTCTAGGTATGTATACTGTAGTTAAATAGTTCACAACATGTACATGTCCTAATTACAAATGTCCTAATTCCATATTATATCAATTTTACAAATGTACATATTACATTCTAATTTAAATATGCATTTTTTAATTAAATTATTTTAACTAGTGGTCCTTACAAATTACATGCATTTAAAATTAGATACAATACCTTATACATACAAATTAAACATGCATTTAAACATGTACATGTACTTGAATTAACTTTGAATACATCCTAATTTGATATAATGTATTTAAAATTAAAAAATATTTATCCTTTAGTTTCAAAACAAGTTAAGAGATCTAGAATTTATCTTGAGTATTAATTCAATTCATGTGGGCTGAACCACATGTGTACTTTGGATTACTAAATATATATATATATAGTTCATACCACATCAAGTGGTTCAGAACCCTCTTCAATAACACTTAATATTTTGTCATGATCTCCACTATCTAGTCTCCACTTTTGAGACCGCCCTTGATGTGGAACTGTTTGAAGAATTAGGCCAACAGAAATGACCAAGTGACTATATTGATATACCTTGTTGCCAATTTGGTATTCAGTGAAATGAATCCCATGTTGAACAATTTTAACTTGTTTGAAATATGTCCCTTGCACTATAGCTGATCCTGCATGTACATGTATATAGGGAACGTGAGAAATTAAAAATTTCCACGTAAGCGATTTGTACATGTACATATTCAAATCAAAACTCAAACTTGTGGGAAATGGCATTCCATCACTCATCTCAGATTTTGATAACTTCTTTCTCTCTTCTGTGCAACGCAATAAATAATAACTAACACCTTCTATATTTCCATCTTTTGCTATGACTGCAAAAATATCTCCTGCAATTTGACACAAGTTAAATAAATTCTAAGTTATATGTCATTTTTAAGGAAATATTTACATGTGTACGTCATGTATGTACCTTTTTTAATCAATCCTAAAATATGATCGTAATCACCAGAAATCAAAAGAATGTCTTCAAAGTTTTCATCCTCATTTGAATCCTCGTGTGTGTCAGAAACATCTAGTGGCACCATTTTCCATTCACTAACATATCCAAGCTCTTGGTTCTTGCAATCAACATAGTTTTCAAAAATACATTCAAAACAAAAACATGAATAATCCCTAGTGTATAATGTTCATGGGTGATTATCTGTACTCATGACACAATGCAAAGATCTTGTCCTCTCCACGCTCTTGCATCCATGCATTGATTTTCTATCCACATCTGCAAAATGTACATGTGTACAAGAATGTACATGTAGATCAAGTTGTTAAATTGAAACATTTGAACTAGGAACATTTTTTAAAAAATTAAAAAAATTTAAATAAAATAATAAAAGAGAACACGTACCGGTTATCTCCCAAAACACTCACTAGTACATTCGGGTCAGAATTTTGATGGTAAATCATCAGAATTCTGATGAAATTTCGTCGCAATACCGACAAAAAAGTCGTCAAAAACTTTTTGTCGGAAGTTCTGACTATCCTTGTGGTCGTCTCAATTCCGACATCACCTCCAACCTTTCCGATGACCGCCATGGATGCTCAATGTACCCAGAAAGAATACTGTCGCGATCTCGGCCTATCGTCAGAATTCTAACTTACGATGACCTCTAGGAGAGTTCCGACGAAGATGTTGTGCATCCGACGGCACTCCTCTGTCGGAATTTTACCCTTTAGAGTTGGAATTCCGACAATAGGACGAGTTCTCGAAAAATTTTTTTTTATAGAAAAAGATTGACATTGGTATCTCTCTTCTATCTCTCTTCTCTATCCCTCTCTACTATCTCTCTTCTCTCTCCCCTCTCTAGGTCTCTTTCTCCATCCCTCTCTTCTTCTCTCCCTCTCTACTTCTCTTTCTCTACCCTCTCTAGGTCATTATCTCTTCCTCTCACCCTCTCTCTCTCTCTCTCACCTCTATAGGTCTCACCTTCCATTCCTCCATCATTACCCATGTTGTCAAGTTGCAAGATATTTCCCAAAGTACTTGGTTGCTAGGGTTGATTTGCTTAAATGTTGGAGTCGGAGTTAGATGAGACCTGCATGATTAAGCTGTATTAAGTGATCAAGTCACCAAGATCTCAATTGTAAACATGACTAGGTTCTAGGGTTCTAGGGTTCTAGGGTTTTAGGGTAGGTCAAGATTGAGGTATGGTGGTGAAGAATTACCTTCCAATGACAAAATACATCCAAATGATGAAGAATGAAGCCAATGAACTCATAGAAGTTTGGAGGAGATAATTTGACTAAGTTAAAATTTTGTTTAAGTCATGGTCATGATACTAGCTTGCTCATCGAGAGCAATTTGTGCAAATGAACCCTAGAAATGTGCCCATGCTAGAGAAGCAATAATTCCAATAAAACCTAAGGAAATGCTAGTAAGGGGTCAAAATTAAAGAATTAGGGTACAAAAAACAAAATTTGGCTAAGTCGAGATGTTGCTCAAGGATGACCTAAATCATGGAGTGTAAATCAATCATGAAACATGAGAATGGATAGGTTTTGACCCAAGCAACGTAAGTCCCCCTTGTGATTCCAGAATATATCACATCACAATCATTGAGTCTGTCTGCAATATAAAGTCAAGACCTGACTATTGGAATCTTGGAGTCATCCCATTTGATCACGTAGTTTAGCACTTGGGAGGATTTTGTTCAAGAGAGGATAGAATACTTAGTATTTTATTTTGTGTTGCATAGTGCATAAAAAACACATCAACAGAAACCATTGAAAGGTTTGGTTAAAGCCTTTGAATCACAATCTCTACGAGAAGCTATCAAGAGTGCCCACAATTTGGAAACTTTAGTATCCAAGAACATAATTCATAAGGCACCACTTTTAGAGCAACCAAAGAAGCCTATCAATGTAATATTTTATTTACCTTGGATATGTTTTATCCTAAGTGTGATATTCCACTATTAAAAAGCTTAATTAGGTAATATTTTTACTTAGGTAGAATAAGATAATGAGTTGCACATTCTCCTTCTTTGATTGAGATTCTACTTTTTCCTTGTCACAAATTTGGAAACTTGGATAAGCAATTTCTTTTTTTGGTTTTCTACCTCTTCATGATCCTCATGGGTTTGGAATCTTGGAAGCTATCTATTGTAGGTTTTTCGTCGATTAACATATCAAATGAAACTATTGTGAGCTTTCATATCTTAACATACCAAGGGCTTAAGTTTGGGGACGATAGGGGGATGAGAAGGGGGCGGGGTGGGATGCAAATATATATACAACTTAAAAAATTAATTATAAAAGGATGTGTATAGAATAAGTATAACAACTGTAAATAAAACTTTGCCACACTATGTAAATTTTACAATAAACATTAAAAATTGTCAATGATTGCATTGAAATTTGAACATTAACAATGGTGGTAGAGTTTTGGAACTTTGGGAACAAACTAAGAATAAGTATAAGAATTGCAGATGAAACTTTGGCATACTAAGTGTTTAAACTAGTCAACATAAAAAAAATGGAAACGATTGCATTAACAATAAGAATGGTGGGTAGAAGTTTGGGGTCAATGGGTAGTGCCCCTTGTGGGGTTTTGGGGGTAGAGCCCCCATCAAGGTTAGGGGGCATTGCCAAACCTTTAATATGGATGACATTTTCACAATAATTTCACCATTTTTGTTTAGAATTGGAGTTTCTAATTGGGGGCCATGGGAGACTCATAGGCATCCTCAAGATGGTCAAGAGACTCCTTGGAGTCCCTAGGACGTCCCTAAGTGGTGCAGCAAGGGGATGTTTCCCCTAAGTATTGCATCTTGAAAAAATAGGGATTTTGGAGGGGGGGAAGGGGTCCTCATGTTTCAATGGTTTCAAAAGATTCTAAGTTTTTTTTTTATCCTGTCATAACAAAATATACTCCGCTTGCATCCTTGGATGATTTGAAAATTGAAAACAATTTGACAAGAAAAAACTAACTTCTAAAGTTTAGACTTAGTTTTCTTTTTTTATCCAAGTCACTACAACATTTCAATGATCAAAGTAGCTTTTTTTGGTGGTTTTGAAGCATCCAAAAGGCTTGAGAAATTCAATATTATCTTTCATTCCACCAAAATTGGAGATCAAGAAGCATGCTCACAAACAAGGATTTGTTTGTAACTTAAGGCAATTGACTAGTTTTGGGGGCATTTTCAAGTCTAAAGAACCTACCATTGTGTCAAAAAGGCCCATAAGACCCCATTTTCATCTAAAACTTGTCTCTTTTGGTCATAGAAGCATTTAAGGAAAAATAAAATCACACAACCAATGATATGCCTATACCATACATATTTGAGTTAAAATAAAAATAAAAAATTGACAAGGTTTGGAGACCATTGAACAATTTGGGAGATTGCTAATACATACACTCAATTTATAAAGTCTCAATTTGATGTACTTAATCTTCGAGAGGCCTATACAAAAGCATTTTGTAATTGCGAACTAAGATAAATTTCCATTTTTGGCAGTTTTCATCATGGATTATGGTATTAAATTCTGACATTCTATTGTCAAGATAAATTCAGATAAATTCCAACATTTTATTGTCAAGATAAATCACATCACCTCAGTAATTGAACTGTAACAATAAGATTGCATACAAAGTGCAGGTTTGCTATGAAACATGTTAAAAGGGTTAAACTGTTTCAATTAATACAAACACTGGAACTATTAAACAACAATAGCTTGTTGGTAATCAAGATTTTGGACTATACCCACATTTTACACCTTTTCATACAGTTACAAAGAACATAGAAAACATGTACGTGGAACTACAGATTCCAACATATGTAAAAATACAACAATCTAAATAAGAATGGGAAGCATGTGGAGAATGGTTAAGACATGCATAAATAAAAGGAAAACAAAAATCTCTCAATGTGTATCACAAACAAATCAAGGAAAAAAGCTTTTAGGCAAGGGATCGATATAATCATAAAAATTTCAAAACTTCCAAAGTATAGAGCATTTGAGATTTTACAGAGAATGCGCTAATTCAACTTTATTCATGATGAGGCATATTCACAACTTTTGCAGTCGCACCCTGGTGTTGTTCGTGTTGGCTCTATTGGACCCTGCAATTAAGATTCAATATACGTACATTATTCAATAAGATTAACTGTGCAACATAATGAAATATTGAAAAGTGTGTTATCTTATTGAGCTTCGCTTTGTTTCGAGAATAGTTTAATATTCTCTACTTAACAAGGCCAACCACGTGAAGGTGGAAGCCCATTTGGCCCCTCCCCCCCCCTAACATCACTCTAAATTCCCCGTTAACATCTAACATTCATTCATTCTTTCATTCTTTCATTCATTCTTTCATCCATTATTAAAATATAACATTCATTCATTATCACATAAAGTTCATTAACACATAAAATTCATTAACTTTCATCAAAACGCAACATTCATCAATAATCATCAACACATATCATTCATGAACATTCATTAGCACATAATTACATTCATTAACACATAAAAATCAGTCATTATCAAATAAGGTAGATTACAATCGTTTATTTCTTTGTTTTTTCTTTGAAGCTATGAAAAGACTAAGTGGAACATCGGTTTCTTAATCATTTCCCCCATCTTCGGATGTTTTGCCCTCTTCTCGTGCTCTTGATGTATGCCTAGTCCTATACAAAGGATGAGGATGCCGAACCAAAGGGGGATCCTCTGCAATAACAAAGAATTGGGTTAAATTCAAAACATTTTTTTATTATTGTTACAAGTATTTCATTAATTTAAAGAACACAACCGTTACACTCTTTACCTAATGAGGCCACATCATCTTCCACATCATTTTGTCTCGCCTCAACGTCGACATGCTGAACACCCTCTAGATCCTATGAAGTTGAAATACGAAACGTTACATTAATCAATACACCAATTGCAATTAAATTTGTTTAAAGGAATAACAGTGGTCCTCTTTACCTGATTGGGGAACATCACGTTCCTGATGTTGTCTACCCAGATCATGCTCCACTTGGTCACCACTGACTACATGCTCTAAAATATTAACAATAAAGGTTACATTAATTACTACACTAATTTTCAATTTAAGATGTTTAATTGTATTAATAATTACATAAAAAAATTTGAATAGCAAATGAATACCTCCACTACTAGGATGCACATCTGAACCTTCATGTACAGGTTTTGTTCCATGATTATCATGCTGCATTCCAATGTCATGCGTAGTGTTATCATTGCTTGCTTATTTAAAAAAAATATAGTCACTTTATGTTGAAACTTAACATCAAATAGATTATTGGTTAAGTATT
Source organism: Cryptomeria japonica (assembly GCF_030272615.1). Classification (NCBI taxonomy): domain Eukaryota; kingdom Viridiplantae; phylum Streptophyta; class Pinopsida; order Cupressales; family Cupressaceae; genus Cryptomeria; species Cryptomeria japonica. The sequence continues at coordinate 721,937,280 of NC_081413.1, read as the reverse complement.
CAATTTGAAATAATTTTCATTTAGCTTATTTACCATTGTGACAGATGCATCAGAATCTCATGTTTGCCCACTCAATTCTCGTAGCCATTCAGCCACGGCTATATAGCCTTGTTGGTAGCCAATTCTCTTGTCATCTTCTGTGGGCGCTCTATTGAATTCAGAGCCCTGCATTTTTGCTTAGTATTGTGAATTTTGCTTGTATTGTTTGATAAAAAAAAAAATTGTTTACAATTTATAAATATTTTGATGTGATACTTAATTTACTGATTCTTACAATTCGTGCGGCAAGTTTCATATAACCACCAAAGCCGAGTTTGTGTTGCCCATGCTTTTCTTGTCTTTCCTTGGTTGCCTTTGACGTGTCACTCAATCTATGAAAAGTTTGAAATATGTTAGATTATATAAATATAATGAATAATTAGTACATATTCACATTCTTAATAGTATCACATACCTTCTTCTAGTGTCTGGTGGTGTATTTCCTTTTTTCCTTTCAATTCTCTCCTTTGCATCCAAAATCAGGTCCTTCCACTCCCTCTCTGGAATCATGGGGGGATGCTCATACTTTACTTTTTTCTCTAAATGTGTCCTGTATTGGTCCCTAACATACTTTAGATATGTGCCAGCTTTTTCCAGGAGCTTAGTCTTGTTGAATGTGTCATTTCCAAACCACTCTACCATACGGTTTGTGAGTTCATCTTTTAACTTTTTTTCTTGGTCATTCCACCTTTAAAGCAAAAACAAACTTGTTAGATTTAGAAAGAAACTGAAGCTACCTTTGATATAGTTCAAGAAATGGATAAAATGAAAACTATTCTAGCAATGATATGAAATCAAAATAGTGGATAAGGGTTAGTTCATGTATGATGTTCCACCTTTTACGTATGGTGGGCCCAAATACTTGCAATGTAATGTCATTAAGATTTTTATAAAAAATATCATTTCCTGCAAAAAAACATGGGATCATTAGTCCAAAATGAGTGATCAGTAAGTAAATTACAATTAGACTATATATAATAATAATTTTAAAGTACCTGGAACCTTCTGTATCTTCAAGGGAATCAATTCTTCGTCGCTCACCACCAATGTGGCCTGCAACGTTCTCGTACTAGCAATACGGGAAGACCCAGGAAATGATGGTATGTTATCACCAGTACTCACCTCTGGTGCATCCTCATGTGCATCTCCTGCCACAGTAAATGAATCCACTATGAAATGCCTCCAAGAAAGAACACTTCAAGGGTAATAAACACATAATGAAAGAGAGAGAAAAAGAGGGATCTACCACAGTGGGCAGGTCAACATGAGCCGGTGCAACAGACGATGTATGCATGCTACGTGTTGCCGACATTGCAATCGGCAATACAGGTTAGGTCGACCTCAGATCCATGTCAGCACCTGAAGAGTAATACATTAAATATGTAAAACATTAAAAAAGCAAGTTCACAAGTCCAAAGGAGTGGTTTTAATATATAGAACATGGTCATCACCTGAACTACCCGCAATACCCTGATCATCGCCACCAGGATGATGAGGCCTTATAAATTTCTGTAAAAACAACACATACATATTTTAGTTAATGACACAAAAGAGAAAAAAATATAAACCATTATTGAACTTTTGTTATGATTAAAGCTTTCATTACTGCTTACTTGCAAGTTTTCCATTGTCCGCAACAATAGTTGCACCCTCTCTGTTATCTCATCAGTTTGAGGGCTTATGGTTGCCAAATCAACAATCTCTTGCCTAATTTTTCTAATATTATTTTGTACAAATTGTATAGGGTTTGCGCTAAGTGCGATGTCATCAGTGCATAACACTGTCGAGCACCCCACATCCCTATGGAGGTGTTGAGGTACTGCAGGTTCCTTTCCCTTATCCCAAACATCCGTCTATGACAAGAATATAATTAACACTATCAAAATTACTTCAAAACACTCAAGAAAAGATCATAATGTAACAATTTGCTTCTATCTAATTTGTACAATTACAATGAGGTTTACCTGCTCCATAGAAGTGTCGGGACCTACACCCCTATCTGTGTTATGTGGTGGATCCATGTGGCCCTGTGACAAAGAAAAAATATAAAAACGTTAGCGAAATGAAACCAATAGACTTAGCAAAAAAACTTAATAATACAATGGTTTATTGGATTCATTAATTGGAAGTTGGCTTAAATGGTATATATATATAGTACATACCACCCCCATGATAGTAACTTTGTTTGTATCTATACTATTCAAATTGTAATCGATTAGCAGCTCTTCCCCTGCACTTATTGATTTTTATCGCACATACAAACACACAATTTCCCTCACGTGCCTCAAATATGCAATTGGGTTGCTTATTAGTTGACCCAGGTCGTGTACTATTTATAAAACCTGCAATATTCCCTGTTGCTTTTGGCCTTCCATCAATGTATACAGCCACTCGTTTACTTTGATCATTATCTTTTTGTTGTATATAATTGGCTGACAGTGCATACCTACACATACTTTTTTTATATCCAACAATCTGCATCCAATCATTATAATTGTAACAAGGTCCAACAAACTCCATCAATTCAGCAACTTTGTTGTAACAGACCTTTATGTTGTCCATGAAAAATAGGCCCAAACCATGCAACGACGAATGTGCTATGCAATATATCCTCTCATTAACACAAAAATCAGTGTTTATTGGAGGAAGTTCCTTGGGTACACATTGTTTCAGTAGATGTTTGTACCTCAAGGGCACCTCAATGTCACCTTTGGTCTCATCATCATAAGAACATGACCCCCCTTGAGCAACAAAAAATTCCATGCATTTATTGAATTTTCTTCTAATCTTTTAACCTCTAGTTGATCTCCCTATTTGAGATCTACTACATGTCTCACTTTCCTCTTCTATTCCTGCATTTCCCTCACTCGAGGAAGACACATCTGACAAATACCTATTTGGTGATACCTGTGCACCATAGAGTTAGTTGGTAATGAGAGAGATATTTTGCAAATGAGGGTAATATTGATGAAGAAGTCGGCCATAAAGTTGATGTTGAGATTAAAATTTGAGTAAGTCCAACTGGGGCCTCAAGTGTTGATAACTGTATTAGATTTGCTGCTAATGTTGAGGTTTGAAAAACCGAGGAAGTTTGTTTTTCTTGTAATTTTTTTAAAATATATTATTTCTATAAGGTGTATTGACTTATACCTGTTGATCCATGAGACTGTGCAGGATCCTTGTCAAAGGGGTTCAAGTTCCTCCACCAACAATTGAGCATCATAAGCATTGCATTTGTAATTTGATAAACAAGAAATACTGTAGTATCATAAGCGTCATAAGCATCACATATGTATCATCATATATGTAATTGAGCATCATAAGAATCACATATGTATCATCATAAACATATAATCCATCACATACGTATCATAAATCACCATCCATCACATAGCTAATAAGTAGTCCACATTCCATAAATAAACACAAAGTTCAAAAAATGTCACATGAATCATCATAAGCATGTAATCCATCACATATGTATTTTAAATCACCATCTATCACATAGCTAGAGGTGCATCATGAATTAATTAAGTAATGGCATTAGAATTCAAAACATATGAATTATTTATGTAACCATATAAGTCAAATCAATTTCTATCAAGATATCAATATTAAATAGGTAATATAATAATCGCATCTCATACATTTCATTCATGTCATTGATCTTCTTCTTCATCCAACTCATCATCATGACCATCATGATCATGATCATGATGATGAGGATCATCATCATCATCATCATCATCATCATCATCATCATCATCGTCATCATCGTCATCGTCATCGTCATCGTCATTGTGTTCATCATCGTCATCGTCATCACCATCACCGACACCATCACCATCACCATCACCATCACCATCATCATCAGCAGCAGTAGCATCATCATCATCAACTTCTTCTTCGTGTACATTTCCATTAGGAACATCATCGACTAACTGTCGATCATGATCATCATCTATATCATCTTCTACTTCTTCGGTATCTTCTTCTTCCATCACATTATACATTATCGACCTTCCTCTTGGATCATGTCTAACAACAAATGACCAACCCGGTTTATGTGGAACCTCCGAGTAAAATACCTGCTCACATTGACTTGGAAGAACATAGGGCTCATTCCCAACTCGTTCAAACGACCTTGTATTAACCATTGTAAATCCATTATCATGTTCGATAACAGTTCTATCAGGATCATTTTTATTCAGTCATAGCCTATACCATTTGACAACGAATAGAACTAATTTGAAGGAATTAAAGTCACACTCAAGTATATCATCCAAAATGTCATAGTATCAATTTTGAGACTCTTGATGATGTATGTCGTTTCTAGATGAAATATTGGTCACCTCAAAGATTGCAGTTATCCCAGAATCACAAGTTTTCTTCGTGTCATCCAACTATTTGATGCGAAATTTATGACCATTGCAGCACATAGCCTTGTGGTGTTTGACCTGCAATATCTCTAACATATTAAAATTATTGCATCATGAGTTGATAAACATACGGGTGATTAATAAAATTATACGTACCTGTTGATCTCTTAAACCATATGCTAAATCAATTTCCCTTTGTGTAACATTGGAATCTCCATTACGATGAGCTTCTTTAACCAATGAAGCGACACCATCCCATGTTAATGTGTGACCAGAATGTTGACATCGTTCAATCCACACCGTCATCCCATCAAGATTGTTTGCAATATACAAATGTAGCGCATCCCACTCCCGACCAACTGTACAAATAATTAATAGACCACTTACAACTGATTTATTTAGAAGATGAAAAATTAATTTACTACAATAACATCTTATAATTACCTCTCACTTTCTTTAATCTACCTTTCCCCATCAAGTGCTCCCCTTAGAATTTATTAATGGGGTTGGGATCCCAAATGCGATCTACGTGGATTTTTGCTACAAACTTAGGAAGATATTCAGTAATGTACACCATAGTTTGGTATACCATATATCCCTCCACCATAGAACCCTTAGGATGCGCTCTTTGTCAAACCAAAGCCTTCAAAAATTTCAAATGCCTCTCAACCATCCACATTGACCTAGTGTGTACAGGTTCACACAATTCGATCTCCTCAACTTGGTGTATGAGGTAGTGTTCTTGTGCATTGAAAAAAGTTGAAGGTAGACACTTTTGCATTTCACACATTAGATGAGGGATTTTTCTCTTCCAATATTTTATATCTTCCTTGTGGATTTCTTTAGATGACAACCACCTAAAAGAGATTGAAGACGCAAAAATATATAAATGAGACTTTACAAAATAATATACAATATATTGCATAACAAGTAAAATAAATGGCAAATATAATATCTATACAACAAATTGAACAAACATCACTACTTACCTCATGTATTTTCCAAGATCATATATGACTTGCTTGATATTATTGTCGAAGTGGTCTAGGAGAGATAGAGGTAGAACATACTGCAACAATTATAAAATGATCTTTTCATTGTTTTCTAACATAATACAATGAAAAGTACATGCGCAGTATACAAATATATAGTAAATACACAAGAACACAAATTACCTTAATGAAGGTATGCCAATCATGCGTTTTCATCCCTGGCCCAAATTCACTCTTCTTTGATATGAGATTGTTTATGTTCGTAGCAAATCCTATGGGAAATCGAATTTTTCGTATGACTTGTTTTATAGAATTGCTTTGCTGCTCCATTAATAACCAAGGAAGGGCACTTATATTAATCTGATCTCCATTGCTATTTGATTGAATGACATTTTTCATTGCATGATTGGATTCCACAATGTCACTACAAATTTTGACAGTTTTTTCTTTGTCACGCCTTCCATCCAATATTTTCCATAATGTCTCTATTATATTCTTTCCAATATGCATTGTATCAAACAAATGCACAATTTGTAGCTACTCGTAGTAAGGCAACCTACTGAATTATCTGGGATAACTTTTTAGTCCCTTTGGAAGGTGGCCATCCATGCCTTGACGACCTTCAGTATCATCAATTACATCATCAGTAAACAAAACACGATAGAAAAATTCAAATTCCAAACATAAACCATTAGATGGAATGACATTACCTTGACGATTAATTCTATTATATTCCAACTTCCATAAGTGAGGAGTCATTCTTTGTGGCTTTGATGTAGTCTCTTCTTTCCCATTGAAAAGATGTTTTTCAGTATTCCGGTACTTATGATTTTTGTGAAGGAAGTGCCTATACTCATCAAACACCTGCTTTTCTAAACTTCTTGAATGACGGGATTTCATCTTTGGACCACAAACTGGACATGCAAATTTTCCCTTTGTTTGAAGACCTACAAGATAATGTATAATTCTATTAAATCTGTTAATTTTTATAATTATAATTATCATGCGCAACTTGAGCACTATAACGTACCACAAAAATGTGTTAGCCCTGGGGCATCATATATTGTCCATACAAGCATTTCATGGAATTGAAATTGTCTTTGTCCTATTGGTCTAGAGATGTCATACATGGTCACACCATTCCATAACTCCAGCAACTCGTCAATAAGAGGCTCAATATATACATTCATATCTTTAACTTGGTACTTGCCTAGTGGAATGAACAAAAACATTACATAATTATTATGACCATTTTACTGCAATATTTATAATTAAATGTAGATGACTATTAAATGATAAAATACCTGGAACAATCATTGCCAACATTATGTGCTCCCTCTTTATTGACATCAATGGAGGAATATTATTGTTGATAACAAAAATAGGCCACACCGAGTAAACAGATCTCAACTCTCCAAATGGATTGACACCGTCTGCTGCCAATGAAAGCCTGAGATTACGAGGTTCTTCTTTAAAGTGTGGCCACTTTTCCTCTATGTCCATAAATGCTGAACCATCCGCAGGCATTCGAATAATGTCATCTTGACTTCTATTGCATGCATGGTAATCCATAAATTGTGCCAAGCTAGTGCACCTGAATAATCGTTGCATACGTGGAATAATGGGAATATAACGAAGAACCTTGCGAGGCACCTTTTTTGTTATTTGATCTGTTCGATATCTACTGATATGACATTCAGGGCATTCTATTCCAAATTCATGTTGTTTATGATATATAATATGATCATTGGGACAAGCATCTATTGTTTGATACTCCATTCCAACATCTTTCATAATGGCAGATAATTCTCGGTATGAGTGAGGTAGAATATTTGATGGTGGTAAGAAAAACTCACCTATCAATCTACAACAAAAAAAAGAAGTTTGAGGTGTTAATATAAAGAATATCAATGGTACATGATTCACCATTTATTAACTGTAATGACATGTATGACACACCTTAACATACGTGAGATTGTTATGTTGGATAAACCATTCATAACCTTCAAGTTCACGAACAACAATACAACAGAGAGAAGAGTTGTTTGGGAGCCTTTGTAAAGGGGACCATATGCCTTCTCAAGAAGAGGTAAATCATGAACATCAAGGTCATCCTGATCATCATGATCAGTTGTGCCGGTACTAAATGTGTCATGGATCAATGTATTTGTACCATCATCTTCAATTGTGTTTTCTGGTGCATGATCGTCATCTTCCATGGGATCATTATCTTCGGCTTCAATATTCACACCTCCATGTTCCTCCACTTCGAAAACCATATTCTTCAGGTTGTGTTGGTCCATATCATGTGCCCTGGCGTGCTCGACCTATATAAAAATGATCAACATAAATAAACCATGATCATGATCTCATTATCAAGTGATTTCTTATGTATATAAATTATTAAAATGATATAATGAACAACTTACCAGTGGATGATAATCATGTCCCCCTTCAATGTGACCATGCTACCTACAATGTTTCTTAGTTGTTTTGATTAGAAGTCTTCTAGTCTTTAAGCCCTTACAAATTTTGCAGGGACAATAACATTTCCCATCACCTTTTCTTTTCAAGTTAGACCATAATCTAGCAATTGTCTCCTTATTTTGTTCTTCGCTGATATTATCTGACATGGTCTTTCTTCACAGGCAAAAAAATTAGGCTATGGAAACTTCAGTGCAAAATTGGTCCAACTATGGTTGGAACTCTTCCCAATGAAAATGTGACTAAAAATGGTATTATTTGAAGGTTTCAAGGTCATAGAGACCTTATCCCAGGCTTGGATTGATTCCCTTAAGGTAATTTTGCAAAGTTGTTGTTTTAGAGGCTTACAAGCCCTTGTAGCCCTGCCAGACCAGAATTGTTGTTTTTCTCCCAATCATGCCAAAGGAAAATTGAGGATTAAAATGGTTTTATACCCCTACCATGGAGTACTAACACATATCCCAAGGGTTCAGGCTGATCAATTACGCAAAGGACCTAACCCTACCCTTGGCTAGTAGGCCTAATAGCCCCAATTAGGTCTATTTTACAAAGAAAGTACCCTTCAAAAGTGATGCCCAAGAAAATTAATGGTATTTAACTCTTAATTACATGGAAAAACTACAAACTACCAGGTTTCATACCTTGGTGACAACCCAAACTCCAGATATGGAACCTTCTTGTATGCCTTCACTAGGTGGCCACATGGAGTTGCCCACCTTAGTGCATCAAACCCTTGCTCATTTCCACTCCAAACCTGAAAAATTATTTCAAAATATTAAATTTCATTGTTAAACCTTGATTCTCCTCCAGGGTCATTGAGTGACTAAGAAGGATTAGCAAGTTTTCACCATTTTAATGCCAAAACCTAGGGAACGTTGTCCTAACCCAGCAACTTCTAGTAAATTGCAGATATCTCCACTTCCAGAATGAATAAAGACTTTAGAATAGTCTCATTTGAAAGTTTATTCACTCCTCTAACACATCCCACCATTTTTATGCTTCTATCAAGTCTATACAGTACGGTACAATGATTATAGCAGCAAAATTACAGGAAAATCATAGAATTTTATTGCTTTTTTGATGCCAAATCATTACAAACGACTCAACAACCCCCAAACGGTGGCTGGAATAATTATTTATATCCTTCCCATCAGTTATAAACCACTTTTTGAACTATGGGAACCATTTGGAAAGAAGTTGCACTTTTTAACCAAAAATGGTTATTAGCAACTTTGACAATTTTTACAATTTTGACATATTTTAACCAAATTTGACACCTATTAAATCCAATGGTATTAGTGTAATTAAAACATGTCTAAAACATCCTAAGACACCTAAAAACACCTAAAAACACCTAAAATACTCAATTCAATACCCCTAGGCCCATATGCCTATGGTGGCTTATCATCTTGCCAAATCCATGACATTGGGTAACAAGGTGGGGTTTATTACAAAAATCAACAAAATAACCTATCTTATTGCAAATATGGATGAATCACATCATTATTCCTTTAAAACTTCACGGTCTTTGTCATGATTGCCTTGGTCATGAGGTGCCCCTGCATCACTAATGAGGATGTTGTCTTGATGGTTGAGGATGGGTAGTGGACTTAATCGAAGAGCTATTACCATGGTAGTAGAGTGTGCAAGGAGTCATGCACTCACCTAGTCTATGGAATTGATACAACATACAACATCTTTGGGTAGGCATTCTTCCTCATTGCATGAAGTGACTTTGGTTGAGGATTCCCTCCAGTCTCCTTGATCAAAGGAACTTTAAAATGGTGTCTTGGATGGTTGTTCAAAGAGTTGTTTCAAAATCCCATTGTCAAGCTAAGGGTGTGTGTATTGAAAAAAAGGAAACGACATTGTTTAGGTTGGAAATGACATTGACAAGACTCTAGGCCCTTTCAAATCATCTAGTTTGATCTTTTGCTATTGGTTAGTGGCTATTTTATTGATATTTTGATTCAATTGGGTTTTAGGAGTCTATAACCTAGAACCTATTTACCTTTAATAAAAAACATGAGATCCTAAACACAAATATTTTTCACTTCCCTTCTCTTTCCTGAGCCCCACAATATATAACACTCAAATAACTAACACTACCATTACCACTTCCCCCACACGTGGGATACACAGTTTTAATCTAATTTGCTAGTGGGATGACTTACAAAGCATAAGAATATAACTACCTTGGGGGATGTGTACCACGTGTTAGCATATATATCAACCATTATACATTATAATTGTAACACCCCATTTCTATTGTTGAGATGTAGATCTCAACATCACTAGACTTCAACTATGTATTAGGGGATGCATATGTTGTTCTTGTGTTTTTTGTCTTGGGTGTTGAACGATGTTTTAGCTTCATTGTTTTTTGTGAGTTTTAGTTGTGGTTGTTGTCCTTGCTTTGAATGGTGTGTTTGGACCATCCCCATGTTTCAAGATGAGGTTCCTTAACATGTCGATTGTTGGTGTTCAATATGATTTGAGGTGGCTATGTTATGTTTATATACCTCGTTTATTTGAATGCTTTAGTTGATAAATGTGCATAAAATTATTTATGTTTTACTAAATGTGTTCGTTGATTATATGATATCTTGATGCATTGAATTATATTTTTATGATGTTGGTCTTGTTGGGTGTTTATGATGTGCTTCAACTATATATGTATTGAATAGGTATTCTTGACATGTGCATTGAGTAGTTATAGGTACATGGTTATTTCTCCACTTGGCTATAGAGGTTTTAAAGAAAAATGCTCTTCAAAAGTGTTCTTTTGAAAATTTAAAATATTGAAAGATTTGAATCAATTCAATTGTAAAAGCTTGGGAGTGAATTGGATTGAGGATGACAAAGGATTGCTTGATATGTGCGTGGATTCAACTTCATCCATTTTGAGGAAATTACAAGAAAGCCATTTTTTCAAATTTGAAAATGAAGGTAATTGTATTCTTTATCTTTGTATTTGAGTCCTTTTGCATAATGGATGCCATGCTCACCCTTAAGGAAACATTGGAATTCTTTCTTAGAATGAAATTTGAAGCAAATAGAGTAGGATTTAATTTATTTAAAATTAAAAAAAATGACATTTTGTGCCCTCACCATGACAATTTTTTTAAAAATGATTGAAATTCAAAGTTTATTGCTTGAATTAGATGTTCACATTTTAACCAAAGGGACACTTTGTATTTCGAATTTCAAAATTTGAGAAAATTTGACCTTCATTAATAAAGTTTGCATAAAGTTTTTGATTTTTACGTTTGGAAAAAATCTAAGCTGAATTTTACAATTGAATTTGAATGTTTTAGAATGGAAGATTTGAAGACTCCATGATTTTTCATAATATGCCTTTTCAGACTATTGAAAAAATTATTGATCCAAATTTGTGCCACACTTGATGTATTTTAATTCTTGCCTTGTTTTTTGTGCCACACTTGATGTTGTGAGTATGAAGTAAGGACATAGGTGTTAGAGAGGAGTATGTAATAGCTTCCTACATTTGCTAGGGCACAAAGGGGCCTAAGGATATCTTGTGCAGAAATCTCTTAACTAAGTGATAACTAAAGAAAGACATGAGAAATTAAAATGAACCAAGATAACGGTGCACTATTATATTTGGAGTGCTCGTATGGACTTGGTATGAGTGTGGAAGACATGCTCGCTCTTGGAGCACTAAGACTTGTATGGTTGAGTAACCTCATCTTCTACGAGGGGTGTAATTGATTCATCTTGGACAATACTTTAGGCCATTGCAATAAAACTCTTTACCACCTCTCTGGAATCTAGTCCTCTTTCCCATTGAGTTGCATTTGATGAGATATGGTACTCCATCCTTTTTGAGTGACCTTTACATGTAGTGTATGTTGCATGTTTACTCTGTGAAAGATGTGCATATAAGCACTTCAAGACGCAACTTTAATCAAAATTAAGCTAAAACCAGATTATTATACCCCAATGCAGGAGAATGAGGAGATTGTAGAAGTTCATGATACGATCAAAGCTAAAAGGACAAAATGCCTTTAATGGCCTTTATCCTTTGAACACCTTGCTTGATGAAATCAACATTTAATGATAGATTTCTATCAGTTTAACTACCTCTACTCCTTTGTGTTCTTTATGTTCTAGGAAAGTGGACCACTGAGTATCAAAGCTGAAAGACGTCCATTTTAAATGTTACTCAAGTCCTAATGACAGGACACAAGGAAACTTGTGACAGATTGAAATATGTAGAGGAGTTCTTAATATAGATAGCTTCACTGCAGAAACTTCAATACAAGCACAAAAATCATCTACAGACAGAGAGGAAGAAACTCAGGAAGAAACAGACGCTTCATACAAGTTTCTATAACCTCCATTACAGCTTATACAAGTATTCAACGCGCCCTTTGCGTGAAAATCGAAGATGATTTACCAAACAAAATTGAGAATTGATTGCTCTATTGCGGCCAAAAACATTCTAAACCCTTGATAGAAAATTCACCTGGACAAAAGCGAGCCAAAAACCTTACCTTGCTTGTGCAAAGATCGCTTCGGCGGGTGGGGGGGGGGGGCAGGGAGGCAAGACGGTCGCCGCTTGCTTCGGTTTGCTTTCAAAATGAAAATGCGTTGTGTTTTTTGTTTTTAATAAAATGCCTGAGGTCGTCAGAATTTTGACGAACACGGGCATTTTTATAAAAAAAATCAAATTTTCACACAATGCTCCTTGTTCGTCGGAAACCTCTGTCGGAATTTGACCCCAAATGTATTAGTGACTCTATATGGAATGGGTCTATATGTTCTCGATGATGATTCCCCAGGATAATTAGGTTGCTCAAAGTGTTTCTTACACCATTCAACAACATCATGTGCATCATCTATACGTTCTCCTGTGTACTTTATTTGATGCTTTCTTAGAGCACGTTTGATACAAGCTCCTACACCATCATGTTCACCCTTTCCATGACCACTCTCAAAAAATCTCCAAACATGTGATATTTTGTCATTTTGATGATATCTACATAGTGCATAAAATGGCCTCGAATATTTGAATTGTGTCGCACATCCATCAGACCAAACAAAATGTTTAACTATTGTTATGCCTCTATCTTTCAAATATTCAAAAAACTTCTTAAAGCAATGTTGTACAAAAAGTGTGTCGTGCTCCTAATCATCACTAATATAGAAGTGGTACTCTTTCTTAATGACACGATTTTCAAATGTACTATCAACACCATCCAAATTCATCTGTGCATGTCGATAACACACATGCGCCAAAATAGTGATTTGCTTTGAAAAGTAATACTCTGATTGAATCTCTTTTTGATGTGCAAAAGAGTAATTCTTTGCGAAGTCAACTATAGATAGAATAGTTCCAAGTGGGAAAGTGTCTCTTAATCTTTTAAATTGTTCTGCTTGCCACTTGGCAAAAAAACCATGGCATATGTATGGTTTTATCAACTTACGAAAATTTTCCATAAATGTTCCAATAGGTATTTCCTCTTCTACATAATCTAGCCTTGTAGATTCCTTTCCAAATTTTGTTTCAAATTTTTTGTACTTGTAACTCTTGCAATTTACCATCTTCCTCGTGTCAGTATCTTCATCTCTCAAAGGTAATTTATCCAAGTCCCCGCATGTTCCACAAATTCCTCTTATGCAATTTATTTGACCGGTTGCATTATCATCTAATTTATCACATAAGATGGATGCTATGAATTGACTTGTTCATTTAGGAGGAGTATTTTCATAACCATCACTATCTTCTCTAATCTTTCGAAACACCTGATAGTACAAGTCAAATTCGATGTGATAACGACAACAACAAGTTTCGAAAACTTTGTTTAACTTCACATAATATGGCCTTAACCGTTCAAACATGGTTTGTCCAATCTTTATATGAGGGTTTGTTTTAGTAAACAATACATACAATTCATGTTTTGTTGTGTCTATCCAATGTTTTACATGGAGATCATACCGATCATGACCAATCCTTTGCTTGATAACATCTCTACTATTTGATGAAGGACGAGTGTTATCATTCCAAAAACTTGTCACAAAGTTCCTAACAACATCTTCAATTCTATCAGAATGAGGAGCTCTACACATAATTGCCCAATTCCCTTCTGAGGTAGTATCATCCAAAAACTTTCTCCTTTTAACATATTTAGATATTGTCCTTCTACTAAAACCAAACTCAGATGACAATGAAGAGATTTGTCTTTTTTGAGGCAATCTTTCATTTACTAAAGATGTCAACATCACTCTTCTTGAAATGGTCTTATCTAATTTTTGAGATTATTTACCAATGTTCACCAAACCTTTCTTAACATTATCAACAATAGATTTTTGTAGCTGAGAAGTTTTCCTCTTTTGACTTGTTGTATCTATACCCAACAATTTCATTGGATCTATTAAGTCTTTATGAGTAAGTACAATTGATAACAATTGAGCTTTTTCTAGTGTAGTATCAAGATTGTTGAAATGAGACATTATTTCTTTTCTACTTTTATTCGTTGACCTCCTTTTAGTATGTCTAGGTTCTTCACTGAGACGTTTCAACTCATCCACATCCATTTCAAGTAAATGATCTAAATTTTTATAAGAAATATTTCTCTTCACTTGTTTAGCTAGATCCACAATATGCTCATCCATATCAATGGTAGGAGGTAAGGAGCCTGGCCCCTCTCCTTCAAAGGTCTCCATTGGTTCAACTTGGACAATCTCCTCCCTATGTTCATCAACTATATTGTGTTCTTCACTAGGTTCGTTTGCCTCGACTCTCGCTTCAAAACTCCCTTCTTCTCGAGCCCGTTCTGCACATAATTTAAGAGTTTGTGTAAGGTTCTTGAATTAATTAGAGATTATTCAATTAGGTTTAAGAATAGGGGTGGATTTGGCTTAAAGCTTTACTTGTTAAAATTAGCCCGTTCAATTTGGTTTATTGAATTTAATTACTTTCAGGACCTTATTGTTATAACTCTAATTAAATTACCTGTTTAGGTTAAATAAAGTTCAATTTGTTCTCAGGTTAGGATTAAAGTTCAATCTCTAATTTTGAGCACTAATTTAACACAAAAAATAAAATCTTGATAAATTGGAAATTCCAATTTTGAAAATTAAAAGTACAAATATTTTGATGCATGCATACGATAAAGGTGACCTCATATTAATTTTTTATGGACCATAATGTAGGTGGACTATAATTTGTCACATGTGTGTATATTTAAGACCTATTATTGCATAATAGACCTCCTAATCTGAAATGTTTTTGCATGTACGTGAAGTCATATAAATAGTTCACCTAAATTATTCAACATGTTTAATAGGTTATAAATTTATGTCACATTTAAGACCTATAATCAATGTAATAGTCCTAATAGGCCTTATTATTAAAATCAATATGACCACGTATGAAAAAACATTTCACAATTAATATACTTAACTCCCCTTAAGACATATATATTATGTGATATTAAAGGTCCACCTATCACATGAAATTACTTGTACATGTTTATTAAATATTCAATATATATAATTTAGAACCTAGAAATTATGACATAATATGTCTTATTAATTTTATGACTTAATAGGTCTTATCTATTATAAATGGACTTAATTATATAGGAGAAAAATACAATTACACAACAAGCAAGTTGATGGAATTTGAAATTTGCAAATACACATGTATTATCTCAAATTAATTATGCTTTCCAATTAAAACAAGATTATTTTTAATCCTATTATTTCCAATTAATTTAATTAATATTTTTTAAATTAATTTTCATTAAAAATATTAGATAAAAAATATTGAAATAATTAATTGTTACGTAATACATATTAAATTAAATAGAAATAAAATTAAAAATACATACTTGCATCATGATATCTTTGTCTTCTTTGTTCTCGATATCTTTCTTCCTTTTCGAGAGAATAATTCCTTGAAGTCTTATTTTGCCTTCTCTTCTTGTTCCCCATGCTTTTACAAAAACCTTCAAATTATTGCCCTCAAAATAATTTTCAAATGTCTTCTCTCATCCAAAAATGTGAATTATTTTAATCATTTGTGTGATAAAAAATGAAAAAAATTATGGACATTTATACGACTCCACAAATGAAAAAAAAATGAAAAATGCATCAACCAAAGTTCAAACGAAACCTGACAATTAAAATTGGTCGGGTTCATTCGAACATGACCATTACAAAAAAGTACGGGCCAAAATCAAGCCCACTGGTTCGAGTGAATGGGGGTTCGCTTGAACCCCTTATAGTTCAAGCGAACCACATTCGCTTGAAGTACTGTTCAATCGAACCCCCCGATTAGAGGTTTCTCCCAAAAATTTGCAGAGTTCTGAAGAATTAATGACTTCGGAGATCTGGTTCAAAGTACGAATGAAATAATATTGATAACCCAAAAATATTAGATGGTAGTACTCGGAGCAAGCTTTCCAACGAGTATAATTTTGTTATATTTTGAATTTATTATGTTCTTGTTTTTTTAATTTTATGGAAAATTGGTTTTTCACCGAACAAGAACTTCTCTGTTCAACGCATTGGGAAAAATAAGAAACTAATTCAAATAAATTTTGAAAAATATCTATGCCCCTAGTATTGATGTCTTCTTTCTAACAAAAATAAATAAATTGAATTTCGATTTATATACAACAAGTTATGTGTTCAAACGTAAACCTATGTCTGAATTATGACTAGTCGGACTTCAAAACTTTATAAAATGAAAAATATTGAACATATCACTATAAAACCAAATGCAAGCCCTGGATATTGATGTTACAAACCAAAATTCAAAAGAATTGAGTTTTTATCATTTATAGAAAAAAGGTTATGCATTTCGGGAGGCACATCACTCTTAAAAAATGTAGTTTGTTGTAAAAAACTACTTTTCGAGAGAGATGGAAATTTTTTTTAAAAATCCTTCAAAAAAATTTGAAAAAATGTATATAGAATCTACAAACAAAATTCTAGAAATCACTAATTTACATCATGTTCAAATTTTTAATAGTTTAAAAGTTATAGTTCTCGGAAGTTGAAGACTATTTAAAAAATGTACATCTCAGTGTCAAAAGTGGCAAAAAAGTGGGAACCATTATTGTGAGTTCACCCAGGGCCAATTTGGACATTGCTTCTACGTTCTTGGCGGTGGCTATGCATTTTGAGAATGACAGGGATGTTGTAATTAAACTCTGTAAAAAGGTCTTCAAGAAGGAATTGCTTGGAGAATTGGAGCGGGTGATGGTCAATATTGACGAGGAGCTAACTGTTTCGAAGCCACGTGACTATAACATTCTCATTTAGATGAACAATCAGGTGCCTAGATATCCAATCCCAATAATTGAGGATTTGGCTGCCTTTGAAGCCTATAACCCGACTAGGTGAAGGAATTTCTTCTTTCTCATGTGGCTTCTGCAGGTTAGGAAACCGACTTGTAATAGGTGGTTGGCCAACTATTTGGAACTGGAAAATATTGAAGTGATCTCGGACGACATTGATATCCCTTCCACCTCTGTTTCCAGCCCTGTTAATTCTCCAGCCAGCTCTGGAGAAAGGGTTTCAGAAGAGTGGGCAAGGAGATGTCGGGCTAGATAGATGGGATTGTCTCGGGTTTTGCTTACCGCCACCTTCTGACTCTTAAGGGTTTATTATAACTTTCGTCATATCTCAGACTTATCTTTTAAAAGACTTATGGATGCTTAGTTAATTTATGCTCTAGCTTTAGTTATGTTTTTCTCTCTTTAGTTTGTTGGTCCCTATTCAATTTCGCACTAAAAACTCTCATCTCTTTATTGTTTTCTAGGTCCTGCTTATGGGTTTAGCTAATTATGTTTGTCATCTTAGCTTCCTACAGTACTAATATATCTTGATGTTGCATGATGTATCACTGCTCTCCTCTTTACTCTTAATCTTTGATTATTTAAATTTATGTATACACACACACACACATATACATATAGATCTCCTCTTGTTTCCTTTCATGCTCTCGATGCTTGTATTTGTTTTTAAGAAGGATGCCATTTTGAATTCTCTCTTTGGTGTTTTTAATTAGCGGAATGTGGGAAGAATTGGTCTTATCATGTCTCTTGAAAGGTTCTGGTCTATGTTTTTCTCCTTTGGTTTCTCTGTAAGGAGTTGAGGTGTCTTATTGATCCTTATATCAAATGGTTCCCCATCTCCCTGTATAGTGCTATGATTCCTCTATACTTTGATATAGGTAGGGTTTTGGTTTTGAAGTTCTTTTCATTTCTTATAGCTCTGTGGTTGTTGATGCTTCATTGGTATAGGCTTGGCATCATAGATGGGAGTATATTTTTAGGCTAACATCTCTTGAAGTGATCTATTGTAGGGCAGGTCCAAAGGTTTTTTGCAGGTATGGTCACGACAAGCTTAAGGGTTCTTTACCCTTTGAGGGAAGTGGGTCATTATTAATCAAAAAAGAAGTTTCTTGATGCTTAATGTTTTAGACATTCTGACATCGATCTTGGCAATAAGGTGTGTTAAGGTCCTTTGCAGATTAGTGGAATGGGTTGTACCTAATTTTCGCAGGATAAGAACAAAGGAATAAAGGTTAGAGTTGTCTTTGGGGCATCATTATCGAAGACATCATTTTCAGGAAAGGGTCAAATTTCAGTGCATAGGAAATCTTGGTCGATTTTTTTCTTTCAAGTAGTTTATCTTGGATGTGAATTTCCTAGGGACTCATGCACTTAATTATCAACTATCTGTAACATTAGATTCCGATCCTTTAATGGATTTGGGCGAGACTGGAGGTTTTCTTCCCTCCATTCTTTCCTACAGGTGCCCGCACTGAATGGAGTTGTAACTACTTTTTTAATTAATAAAATTTCTCTGGCGTTGGCCTTTTACCGAGAAAAAAAAAAGAGGATAATTAGAAGTTAAAAATAAAATAAAATGATATTAAAAAAATAAAAAAATATTTTTCACTAGATGAGAGAATGTTCTCGAAAAGGTTTTTTTTTTTTTGTTAATGATAAATTTAGTAGTCAAAAGGTGACGCTGAATGAAAACTGTTAAATTTAGCTATGTTGGACTTCAAAATATTATAACGAGAAAAATATACATAAAAAAAAAATTATTTATTTTTAACACTGCATATATATGTTCTCTATTTGGAAAAAAACTCGGGAAAAATAAAATCTGTTTTCATTTTTTTTGGTGACGTGGACTAGAACTCCTGATTTTCAACAATGAAAAATCTGTCTTTGAATTTATAATTTAAAAAAAAAAAAATAACGGACCTAAATTTCATTAATATTTCTACATTTGATCAATTTACATCATTTCAAAATTCAATTTAGAAATGTCACTATTATGTGGTCGAAGTTAAACAATTTTAGTTGTGTTGGTTGGTTCCTTTATAAAAGTGTGACACAGTTTCGTGCTTTTACCTATCAAACAGTTCACATGCCTTGTCTATGCTTAAACATTTTGCATACATGTCTACTAGGTCAATTGCAACTACAACATTTGACGAAAATCCCTATCTTCTATGCTTCGACGAATGTCCATACCCTCTTCCAAATCTCCTATTTTAGCATAGGCTAGGAGTATGCTAGCAAATGTGAATCGATTGGGTTCATCGCATTTGGTGAAATAATATGACTACTTCATGAGGATACCCATTTTTTCTGTAACCCCCATTAATCATATTCCACGAGACGTTGTTTACTCTTTCAAATGGAGCATCAACCAAACTTCCACACTTGACATACATGCAAATAAGATTATATGAAAAGTTGTGCATTTAGAAAATGCAAATCACCTATGAGTGATGAAAGAGTGAATTAGTTTCCCTTGTGAAAGTGCATTTTTGAGAATGCAACTCTGAGTAGTAAGCATAATGTGTAGCGCCTCATTCAACATAATGTTGGGAGACTAAGATGTGTGATGGATAGCAATGGTATTTTATGATTATGGAAAATATACAATGTTGTTCGGTTTACATCTACTAGATTGGAAGCGACCAAAAATTTGTCTCAACAAAGGTTAAAAAGCTAGAAATGGCATCCGATTGAAGTCTATGATCTTGTCGAAGATATTAAAAATTATTGTAGCGAGGATAGAGAAGATGCAGTTGAGATGGTGACATATTCGATACAGGGGGATAAGGGAAAACAACCCAACTAGAGAATTATAAAATGACAACTAGTGGTTGTAGAAATATTTAACAACAACTAGTTTCCAACACGAGACAATGGTATTAGGAGCGTGAGACAGGTTTTCCGGGCAATTATGGAAACCCAAGTCCACAATAGAAGCCTATCGGCTAAATAAAGTTTTTAATTTTTTTTTTATTTAGCCTATCCACTAAATAATAGTTTTATTTATTTATTTATTATAGTTACCAAAACATGCATCCTGATTAGCTAGTTAAGGAAGCTTGCATCGATAAT
This sequence comes from Cryptomeria japonica, assembly GCF_030272615.1. Lineage (NCBI taxonomy): Eukaryota > Viridiplantae > Streptophyta > Pinopsida > Cupressales > Cupressaceae > Cryptomeria > Cryptomeria japonica. The sequence goes on along the minus strand of NC_081413.1, from coordinate 721,916,976 downwards.
AATAATTAATTGTATTACCATTTTAAAAGTATAGAATGTTTATTTTGTAATTTTAAAATTTTTTTATATACATTTATATAATTTGAATGATAAATGAATAACCAATAGTCAATATTTTTCACAACAAAGATAATGTCATTTGTAAAAGAATTATCTCATGGAATCATAGATGGTGCACTTTGGCGGGTAAAATTGTTCTCATCGAGTCTGTTTTGAATGTTGTTCCCATATATCTCATGTCTGTTTTGAAGTCTCCAAAAATAGCTATTGTTAGTTTACAGGATACTGTTAGAGATTTTCTTTGGAACAATAATAAAGATGGCAAGAAGAAACTCCCTTTAGTTTCATGGGATAAGGTATGTTTGCCTAAGGAACTTGGGGGAACACGAATTCAGAGCTTGGAGAATCAAAATTCAGCCTTGGGTGCTAAGATGGTCTGGAGATTATATGACAAGCCTAGCTCCTTATGGGCATGGATTATGTTTGCCAAATATTTAAATAATGGACCGAGAGAGTACATTTTTAAAGTCTCAAATTTGCCTTCGGGTTCTACTATTTGGAATTTCCTTTGTAAATGTAGATTAGTTATTTTGCCTCATCTCTCATGGATTGTTCATAATGGTAGAAAGGTTAGATTCTTGGATGAAGTATGGAATGGACACACACCTTTGGTGAATATTAGGGAATGGTCTCCTCTGATCACTATTATTTCCTCCTTATGGGGTGTTTTTGTAGCAGATTATTTTGAAATTGTGACTAGTAGACCCCTTAAGCTAGCTAGATGGAAGTCGATTGATTTCTTAGATGTTGATCAGAGTATGAAATTAGATTTTGAGAAGATTTTGGGGGATAGAATTGTATTTCTTTCTGATTCTGAGGATGAACTTATTTGGACAAAGAATATTTCTGGTAAGTACACTGTTAAAGATGGTTACAACTCTCTTATGGTTGCTAAAGATTTATCATCCTGGCCTTATAAGTTGTTTTGGCATTCGGCTTGTCTTCCTAAAGCTGGAGCCTTTGCTTGGTTGGCAGTTCAAGACAAAGTCCTTACAGGTATGAGACTGTACATGCTTGGTATTACTGTTGTTTTCCCTTGTGTCCTTTGTAACAAAAATTTGGAATCTTCTTCACACATGTTCCTACATTGTGATTATGCTTATGAATGTTGGCAGTGGTTGTTTGAGAAGTTAAATATATCCTTTGTTATTGGTAAGGATCTCAGGCCCTTTATGTTTGCCTCATCTTTTTATGCATGCCTTTGGATCATATCTCCATCTATTGTGATTTGGAATGTTTGGCTAGAGCAAAACAATAGGATATTTAAAAAAACAAGTTCTCCTGTGTCTGAGGTTCTATTAAAAATTGAGTCTTGAATCTCTGAGGTTTCTTTTTCGTTTATTTATAAGAATTTGGAAAATCTTACTTCTTTTTCACACTGGGATAGTAGAGTTACTAGAGTTTGGAAGATGTTGTCGATTTTACCCTCTCATGGTTCAATTTTAAAAGAGAATGATGCAATAGGTAAGAGATGCTCTGCTAGATGGATATCTCCTCTACAGGGGCACTTTAAACTGAATTTTGATGGGGCCTCTCGTGGTAACCCTGGGTCGGCTGGGGTAGGCGTGGTAATTTATGATCACAATGCAAATTTTATTCAAGCTAAGTGTCATGCTATTGGTTTTAAAACTAACAATTATGCCGAATTTCATGCTTTGTCTTTTGGATTGGATATGGAAATCTCTTTGGGAATCAAGGACTTAATAATTGAAGGTGATTCTATGGTGATTATTCAATGTCTTATGAAAAATAAATTGAATTGTTAGAATTTGCAGTATATACTTGATCTCAATTTACAAAAATTAGAATTGTTTGAATCTTTTTTGTTATCCCATTGTTACAAAGAAGTTAATAAGATTGTAGATTATTTGGCAAATTTAGCCATTGATAGCAATGCTAATCAACGAGAGGTGGGTTTTGAGGAAATTCCTTCTCGGGTATGGGAAGGTTGCAACAATAGTTATGTGATTTTCTTGAGTAATGTTGATGTAAAATTTTCTGATGATAATTATTCCCGCTTTCCCCTTTCATTTCAAGTATTCATGTTTGTTGTCTGGAGGAGAGTTCGAGCTCATGGTATTTGATACAATAGTGTTTTTCCAAAGGTTTTTTGATACTTTCTTTTTTGGTAGGAAGGTTTTTGGCTCATGGGATTTGGCACAGGGCTTTGGAAAATTCTATCTTATTCCATTGATAGCAGCTGTGGAGTCTACATTTGAAAATTATCCAATGGGTTTTTTTTTTTTTTTTGCAAATTGCCATATGGGCTCTATGTAAAACTGATATTATATGTGTTGTGACTGCATTTTGTATGTAGTTTTGGCGGGGTGTATGAAATGATCTGTTAGATACTATAGGTTTATTTTATGAGTTGTGACCAAAGGTTTTTTTCCTAGGGTTCTTTCCTCCAGTAAGCTCTTTGAATCTTGTGTAAAAAATAAAAAATATTAATAAAAATGTTTAGTGGAATAATCCACTTTTATTGAAAAAAAAATATAGAGCTAGCCAAAACAATACCCACAATGAATCTATAATTTATTTAATAATATTATATTTTGAAAATACTATTTTTGCAATTTATTTTATTATTGAATATATGTAAAATTGATAGTAACATCGTGGTATGTTTTTGATTAGATAGCAGCCAAAACTAAGGGCTGACCCGAGATAAACAGACACACCATTACCAACACACACACCGCAGAAACGCAACAGTCAGCCAACCCCTACTCTAATAATCAAAAACAAAAACTTCCTGCCATTATTGGAAAACCCAAGATTGAAACCAATCTTGTCCAATAAGTGCCATTACCAACAATGACCCATCATAATGTCATAACAATAATAACTTTTAAGAGTAGCAGTATTACTATGGAAACCAACATTCCAGCTACAAAAACTAAAGCAAAAAGGATGTAAAAAAACCATACAACTTAATTATTAGCACCCATGTGTTGGGAGAGCATGAGGCCAATCTAGTCATCAGCTAGGAACTGAAATAGTTCCTTAGTGGTGTCGTTGCCCATCCCTTCCGAGTCCGCTTTGTCTGGGTGAAGCAAGCACATCGAGGTAGCAGACGAGTGCATAACTTTTGGGCGAACTTCCTGATCTTGTTGACATAGGACTCTAGGTGCTCCAACTTTTTCTTAACCCCCATAAGATCTTCAGAGAAAGCCTTGCAACCTGAACATTGCTCCTCTTTCTTCTCCCCTTCATCCACAACAGTCTTCCCATCGTCAGAGTGTCTACCATCATCCTCCAAGGTGTGGGGCAGAGGAGAGTTGGGATGAGGGGAGGTTTTCTTGATATCTTCCATGATGGTCTCCGAGTTGGGGATGTTGGTGCCAAAATTAGAGGAATCCGAGTCCTTCGTGGCCTCTAGATCTTCCTCCCCCTTTTCACCTTCCACTTTCTCATAGTCCTCCTCCTTATCTTCGACATAATGCTTTCTCACGACCATTTGCTTCATCCTATATTTTTTTCTGTGGGATTTGCGAGGGGTGATGCCCTCCTCAACATCAAACTTGACAAGGAGGATTTTGGGCTCCTTTTTAGGTTTCTTGGAGGTGGTTTTCGCAGCGGAAGGGTTGCTTTTATTTTTTTCCCCAATTTTAAGGGGATCAGGGGGGCCTTGGTCAGGGGATTGACAAGGAGTCATAGGCTTTTTCAAAGATTTCTTGGGTCCTTTTTTAGAGCCTTCAGGGGGACCCAGAATGGAGGGGGTGGGCTGAATCGAGATAGGTTTAGGAGGGCAGAGGGTCTTGTGAAAGTTGTAAAGCCTAAACATCAGCCCCTGGTGGAGGATGGTAAAATTGCCCTCTTGGCTCATACAATTGCGGACATCTTTAACATTGGACTCAAGAGCATGCAACAAAAAGAAAGGAAAATAAATGGTGTCACAGTTATAGAAGTGGTTTAGCAACAGGAAGTGATAATAGTAGAACACTCCATACCTACCCTCGAGGGTGAAGTATTTCATTATGATTTTGCAAACCTGATCCCATGGGTAGGGTAAACCTGGTATGTTACTTAATATATTATAATTTAAAAAAAAATCAATATTCGTTTATTCTAACATTACTTTATACAACTTTATTATTTAATTTAATTGTTTTCTATTAATTAACTTGATAGCACACTAATTTTTTTCTTTTAAATATATAAATATTGACTATATATGCATGTAAAAGATTCTCCCAAAACATTAATGATTTTGTTATTGAAAATAAAAATTTAACATTTTCAAATTATTTCTCATGAATAAGTCTTCCTTGCATTAGAAAAAATATTTTATTTTGATTAAAATTATTTCTCTTATAAGTCTTTGTAGTATTATAAGACATTTTATTTTAATTTCTATAAAATAAACAATGTGCATTGCCCAAATAGCTTACCAATTGACTCCATCTATTTATTTATTTTTTGATAAAAGTAGATAAAACCACTAAAATATATTAATAAATATTATTTTTTACAATGTTTGATTCAAAGAGCACCGAAGGGAAAGAATCACTAAGAAAACCCTCTAGTATTGCTCAAGAAACACAAGCCTATCTACCCATTACAAGAAGCCCATTGGCATAATTCATCCAAAACCCATCCCAATTACATAAGCCTTATTAGATATAAAGGAAGATGCTAGAGAAGGCATACAAAGAGAAACATGATAGAGTGAAAACTCAGGAGGAAGTATATCCATCCAAAAAATAATAAGATCAGCCAAAAACTCAAAGCAGGACCACCCCTGTCTATGAAACACAATTCTCCAAGCCACTAATTAGAATGATACCATAGAGTAGAAGGGAAATCAAAATAAGAGATCCTGCCAATACAAACATTGTGAGTAAACATAATATAACCCAAATAAGGAGGAGAGGGTGTTGAAGACCTCTAGGAGCCAGAGTAAAGCCAAACCACAGAAATGCCCACAAAAGAAGCCAAGAAAAGAGCAACAAGATGAGAAGCCATCTCATGTACCAAACCAACTACAAATTCCAAGATCTCAAATACAACCGTCAGCCACCGAACCTAACCAAGATCTTCTGGATAAAACAAAACATTCTTACCATATAAAAAATGATACCATAGAAGAGAGAAACATGAGAAGGCCAACATCAGAGCCTCGATAAATACCAGCCCAACAGAGGAAGCATTATGAGAAATATCAAATCCACACGCGAAACCTCCTCAAATGTGCAAAGACCAACTAAAAAAATAATAAATAAGGAACGTTCCACATAATAATATGCCAAAAAAGAGAAACCAGATAATAATATGCCATGTTACCGAAACACGACCCCCACTGATTACCCAAAATAGTAATCCAAAGAAATCATCATAAAATAACCGAGCAAGTGAACATTAATAAATGAACACGTTCAAGCAATGATACCTGAGACATCTTCCCCAACATATCACAAAATGATTAGCAAATGAAATCACCAAAGAGTAAGGTATAATGAAAGGAATATGCCCACACAATATCATAGATATACAAGTAATGAGTAATAAGATAGAGAACCCCGAATACTCATACAACTGCCAAACTCAAAAAATAGAACATTAACATAAGAAATAGGCAACATCAGACCTGTGAAGAACAAATACATCACATAACAAACCAAACAGGTGGGATGCAGGGCACACAATTCCAGTCTCCACACCCTCCTTGCTCCATGCAAAAATACGTCCCACATATGCCATTAACAAGGGAGTTACCATAAGGCAGACAACACCCTCCTCAATGTCATATGCGAAAGAAAAACCACACCCAGCAAGGAGTGTAATGTAGGCTACAACCATGCCCAATCTATTTTAAAAGAGAATACAAATACAAGAGGCAAGAATATCTCGAGGGGAAACCTCCAAATACTCAGCCTCTTCAACAATAGCCTTATTAGCCAAGTAGTCTGCAATAACATTTATCTCCCTATAACAATGAGATATAGTAAAGGTAGGAAAACACTTCAACTGTGTAAGGATGTGCTCTAACAAGTACTACAGATGCCAAGAGACACATTTCTTAGCAGAGACCGATTGAAAGACCAACATTGAGTCCCCTTCAATGATGATGCCCTCAATTCCCAGAGATATGACAAGATCTAGGCCAAAAGATAACGCTCGAAATTCAACAACATTATTGGAGCTGACACCAATATACTTATCAACAGCCTTAACAACCTTAGAATTATGATCAATAATGACTATCCCAACCCTAGCCTTCCTCGGGTTACCTTTAGCAGCCCCATTAAAATTTAACTTGAAGGAGAATTGGGGGGGAGGGCATCCATTTGGCCATCCTACGATTGGCAAGCGAGGTTAATTTAGATGTTACAGCCCCATGAGAAGGGATGACTTGGAGAGAACTTCATTTCTATGTAACCCAATTATCCCATTGAGAAAAGGACCTTAGATGCTCTAAGTTTTTATAGATATAAGAAATAACCACCTCAGAAATGGAGGACTGAATCTTGTCAATAACCTCCTTAAGTGAAGAAAACTTATGATTAAAAATTCTAGAATTCCTCTCCAGCCAGATGCTCCAAATAACTATAGAAGGTGCCACAATCCAAGTAGAGGAGTAAAATGAGGATGAATACAACAAAGGCCAAGCTTGAAAATGTGATAGTAAACTAGGACTAATAGCAGAGGACCAACCAAGCATTCCAAATAACCAGTACCAACATTCCAAAGCAAACAGACAATGCAAGAACACATGATCCATGCTTTCCATAAAAAAACCACAAAACACACAAGGAAAAATCATAGTAATCCCAAGCCTATCCAATCTCATCCCGATTAGGACTTTATCTTGAACTGCCAACCAGGCAAAAGAGCCAGCTTTAGGAAGACACACCAAATTCCAGAAAAGCTGAGACGACCAATGGAAGGAAGAAGAGGATTGAGACAAGGATTTATACCCCTCCTTAATTGAGTAGGAACTTGAGGCACTTTTGGTCCAAACCAAAGTATCTCTTTATTTTGAAACACAAGAGTTCTATTTTGAAGTTCTACCTCAAAAGCAAGTCTAAGATCATTCTCAATGGTCAAGAAAGCAATAGAATTCAATCTAGATACTGGATAAGGACTTGAAGAATCAATGACAAAATAATCAGCAAAAAAACCCCCCCAAAGATCAGAAAGAATATGAGACGGTGGAGACCAATCATGAATGGAAGACAATGCATGATGACCATTATGGACAACCCAAGAAAGATGCAGAAGGATGACCGATCTACAACTAACCAGAAAATTCCAAAAGGATGAACATTTTGGAAGAGAAGCTGCTGTGAAAATCCGTTCTCTAGGAGGTCCACTTAGGTACTTAGTAAACATAATGGATGCCCATTTACTCGATGGATCCTTGTATAATTTCCATACAATCTTAGCCCCCAATGCTTTATTCTCGGACACTAGATCTCAAATACCTATACCTCCAAATTCTTTAGGGAGACAAACCTTATCCCAGGCCAGAAGAGGAAACTTCTTTTTGCCCCCAATGTTATCATTCCAATGAACGGATCTTAGAGACTGATTGAGTCCCTGGATAACTTTGGGGGGAGTTCTCAGGATAGACATCAGATATGTAGGAATGGCATGAAGTACTAACTTAATTAGCAGAATCTTACCTGCCAATGTGAGCCATTTACGATTCCAGGAAGAAATTCTAGAAGAAATCGCATGCACCACTTTATCCCAAAAGATATCTTTATCCTACCCATCAAAAAAAGGAATGCCTAAGTATTTGCAAGGAAAAGCACCCACTTGAAAGCTCCAAAATTGAATAAGCCTATTTTTGACTAAGGGGGATACATTCAAGTAGAAAACCTTATATTTTAAAACATTAACTTTCCGATCGGAAAAAGAAGAGTAATTAGTAATAATCTTCTTGATTACTCTAGCCTCTGCCAAAGAAGCATAATCAAAACTAAAAATCAAGCAGAAGAAATGCAAGAAAAGACCCATTTAATCCAACTATGGGAAAATCCAAAGCACTTCAATACAACAACAAGAGATTGCCAGTTAACCCGATCATAAGCTTTAAGCATATCAAGTTTCAGAATCATAGCCGAAATTTTCTGTCTCGAAATGGAATGCAGGACCTCATGGGCTACAATTGCACCCTCTGGAGTTTCCCTACTAGGCACAAAGCCACTTTGTTCAATGAAAACAATCCTGGGAAGGAGCGTAGCCAATCTAGCCAAAATTGCCTTGGTAAAATTTTTGTATAAAGTGTTACAAAGAGCAATAGGGCGAAAATAAAAAAAAGAGCTAGGATGATCCACTTTAGGAATAATAGCAGTAAGAGTAGTGTTAAGTTCCTTCATAATAGATCTATTCTGCCTAGACTCTTCCAAGGCTAATAAAACATCATTCCCCACAAAGTCCCAACACTTTTGAAAAAATAAATCTGTAAACCCATTCGGACCCGAGGCCTTTTCCGGATGCATGAAAAATGCCACCCCCTTAACTCTTCCAAAGAGAAAGGAGCTATAAAAATCCTATTATCCTCATGACTAACTAAAGAGGGGACCGTATTTACAAAAGTATTGTCTAAGGAAATAGGCTCAGTCGAGAGCAGAGACCTAAAGAAATTTACAGCTTCAGAAGTAATATCATCCTCATCTGATAAACTCTTCCCATGAGAATCAATAATAGAGGAGATTCTATTATGCTGGCACCTTAACTTAGTTGAAGAATGAAAAAAATTAGTATTTCTATCCCCCTTTAATAACCAAAGATCCCTAGATTTCTGTCTCCAATAAGACTCTTCCCTAGCCAAAATTTCCTCCAACTGAATTTTCAGAGACTTAAGCCTCTCCAAAGACAAAGAAGTCATACCCGAGCTCAAGATAATCTTATTAATCTGCTCTATTTCCTCTTGAATCCTTGCTTTTTCCCCAAAAATGTTCTTAAAGTGAGAGGAATTCCAACCTCTGATTTTATTTTTCAAAAAAAACAATTTCTTAACTATCTGAAACATTCTTGATCCAACAACATATGGGGCATACACCCACCATTGTTTTAATAAAGGCAAAAAAGATTGATCCCTGAATCACATCAACTCAAACTTAAAAGGAAGCTTCCTACGAGCCCTATCGTCAAGTAGAGAAAGCATTATAGGAAAATGATCCAAACCAGAAAAAGGTAAAACTGGGGAAAAAAAGTCCTGACCAAAATTATACTAGGTATTAGACACCAAAAACCGATCCATTCTTTCAACAATTTGACAAAAATCTTTCCTCATATTAGTCCAGGTAAAGGAACCATTTTGAGGCTTACAATCAACTAAATTCAAATTACTGATAAAGAGGCAAAAGTCAGCAATAGAATGCTTATTAGGGATGATTCCCCCAGCTTTCTCTTCTATACAGGAAATTGCATTAAAATCACCCCCAACAATCAAGAAGGCATTCAACAAAGGAGAAGCAATCAAGGCTAGATTTTCCCAAAGCTTCCTTTTTTCCACCGCCCCAACAGTCCTTTTTTCCACCGCCCCAACAGGCCCATAAACATTAAACAACCAAAATTTAGTATTTGATACCCTACTCTTAACTAGACCAAGCATCCAATTAGATGAAGAGGCGACCAAAGAGAGATCCATAGTAGAATCTTTCCAAAGAAAAGAAAGACCCCCAGACGCCCCTAAAGAAGGAGAGGCACAAAACTTCCAGTATCTCCAAAAGGAAAATAACATATCTGTTGAAGTTAAGTCTAATTTAGTTTCTTGCAACATCACAACATCACACTTCATTAAGTCCAATTGAGATTCAATCAAGTGTCTCTTGTTAGGGGCATTTAAGCCCCTAACATTCCAAGATATTATCTTCATTGGTCTAGAGGGGAGGCATTGACTCCCCTCTTTTCATAATTTGGAGTCTGAGAAAATTTCTCCACAACAAACTCCTTTGTTTAGAAGCCAAGGCTCTTGTAACTGACAAACTAAAAGGATTTTTGGTCCTCTTCTTCTTGGAAGAATCCAAAGACGCAATAATACTTGATTGGATACCAGCATCAATCTCCAATTGAGTTTTAACATGCTTAGGCTTACGACCCCTCTTTGTAGGAGTGCAAAAAGGAGAAGCATGCGAGAGTGGGGATTGAATCAATGGTAAGCCATCTAAAGGAGCAGGGACCTTATCCTTACCTAGATCCATGCCCTCCTCCCTAATAGCATGCGATGGAACCCCAAGAACAGAGGGGACCAAAGCCCTTTCAGGATTGAGCAATTCAAAAGAGTTACTAGCAGGGAAAGCAGATAGATTATTGTCCAACCTACCTTAGTCAACTTTAATCGAGGTTATTAATTTATCAGCTAGCTCAAAATTTAAAACAATATTATTATTATTAACAATATTTTGCACTTGAGCAATAAGTTCAACATCCAGAGCGATAAGAGGCCTATTAGTAACCAAAGAAGGCCCATTAGAAACCAGCGTAGCAGGGCTAACATGCAAAGAAGAACCCATAACACCTGACTTATCTATTTCCAAACCCACATATTTCACGAGAAATTTCCCATCAGTTTTAGACAAGAGATTAACATTACCCACACAAGTATCCTTGTCCAGGCCCAAAACTTGTGAAGGAACAGAACAATTAATTGAATCTATATTAATGCCAACTGAAACATTTTTATCCAAAGGATAAATGTCAAGTGAAATGTGAGAGTCTTTTAAAATAGTTGACACAAAATTCCAAGAAAAACCTTCAGGATTTCTATCAACAGAAGAATCTAAAGATCTGGAAGCAAATCTAATCTTTTTCATTTCAAAGAATAAAGTCGAGTCCATAACAACTGAAGAACGAGCAAATTCCAATGAATCTTTTACAAGATTTTGACGCCAAATACTAGCAAAGGACCGAATGTTGCAAGTTCAAGGGGGGGACACATTTGCAGCAAGCAAAACACAAATTTTAACCAAAAAATAGCCATCCTAAAAAACAGAGTGCGATATTAAAAATTTGCCAAAGGAATCCCCAATTTTCTTTAAAATATCCGACTCAACAAATTCAGAAGGTAACTGAGAGAGTTTAAACCAAACAAGAATCTGTTTGGAAGAAAGCCAAGTGGGATCGAAGAAGGGCTTCCAGATTTCAACAAAAACTAAATTCTTACCCAACCAAAAAAATGGGACCTCTAAAGCCTTATCCCTAGCTTCAGGAGAATCAAACACAACAATAAAAGCACTTGCAGATAAAACCTGGAAGTACAGGGTTCCATACCAGTGCGAGTGGATCTTACATTGAAGCTTTGAAAGAGGAATAGAGTTTCCCCAAACCTGGATAATGACCACACGAGCCTGGAGTTCACGAGCCTTTTTCCCCAAAGAAATATTAGAAGCATCTATCAAAGGTACCGGAAGCCACACAAATTTTGAATTCAAAGATATCTCAGGATTCGACAGAGGGCGAACAACTTATGTTGGTATTATGGATGTGTTGCATTAGTTTTGTCATCGATGTCAACACTTATCCTTCTAGAGAGCTATGGTTATGTTACCGATACATTGTGTTCACCGGTAAGGACATTGACTTATGCACAGTCACCGATATATGGTTCATCGACACTGATGAAAACTTGTTATCATCTGGAGATCACTTGATTATGTCGAAGACATGGTTTGGATATTTGGTTTTGGTGTTTTGGTATTTGGTCTAATCGGGTTGACATATTTGTTGTTACCGGCAAATTGGTCTAGGTTATGGACCGATACACGCTATCTATTCCAGATCAGCACAACACGTTATGGAGATGATTTTGTTGTTGGTTATTGTATTGAGGCCGACATCTTGTATTGCATTAAGACTTATTTTGTAATTGATTTGAATGTAATATTCTTAGTGAGCCAACCTACACATTTGGTCTTAGGTTTGGTATAAATGTAAGATCTCATTTGTGATATGAAGATGTAACAGGGTGTGGTATTTGGTATGTGCGAATATTGAAGATAATATGAGCAGATCATAGAGAAAATCAAGCAGACATCATTTGATTGAGAGAGGAAACTTTTGAATATCTTAGAGAGAATCTTGGGGTAATACCCTCACCGACAGAGACTTAGTTGATTGAAGATTGACATCAAACCGACAGAAACTAAACAGAGAAAACTTTTTCCGGCTTTGATGGAGGATAGCTACTTCTCAGGGGGAGTAGTTGGTTATATGTTATGGTATATTTTCTTTATTGCTTTGGCATTTGATGTCAAAGGGGGAGAGATATCTATGGAAAAACACTATCCTATTGGGGAGATTATTCATTGGGGGAGAGATTTATACTCTCTGCATTTTGGTTTTTGATTTCTGGTGTTGATCTCTATTTTGGGAGATTTGTTGGTTTTTGGTTTTTGGCATTTAGATGTTTTTCCATCTAGTGTTGCCATCAATGCCAAAGGGGGAGATTGTTGGTATTATGGACATGTTGCATTAGTTTTGTCATTGATGTCAACACTTATTCTTCTGGAGAGATATGGTTATGTTACCGACACATTGTGTTCACCAGTAAGGATAGTGACTTATGCACGGTCATTGATATATGGTTCACCGACATTGATGAAGACTTGTTATCATCTAGAGATAACTTGATTATGTCAAAGACATGGTTTGGATATTTGGTTTTGGTGTTTTGGTGTTTTGGTATTTGGTCTAATCGGGTTGACATATTTGTTGTTACCGACAAATTGGTCTAGATTCCAGTACACGTTATCTATTCCAGATCAACACAACACATTATGGAGATGATTTGTTATTGGTTATTGTATTGAAGCCGACGTCTTGTATTGCATTAAGATTTCTTTTGTAATTGATTTGAATGTAATAATCTTAGTGAGCCTACCTACACATTTGGTCTTAGGTTTGGTATAAATGTAAGATCTCATTTGTGAGATGAAGATGTAATATTGTGTGGTATTTGGTATGTGTGAATATTGAAGATCATAGAGAAAATCAAGTAGACGTCATTTGAAGGTTAGAGGAAGGTTTGAAGGTGTTTATCAAAGCTTAAACCAATACTGAATCCAGCATTGCAGATGCACTTTGAAGCAGTATATTATTATAGGATTTAACCATCCTACTGTAGTCATTGTGACTCCCATTTGAGTAGTGCGCTCTAGGCCTTTGGCCTTTCTGCATGTGCAGACCCCATTTGTATACACATACTATCTGCAGTAGTATCATCTGATTGTGGGTAAGGTTCCCATCGTGGTTTTTCCCCTTACAGGGTTTCCACCTCAAAAATCTTTTTGTTATGTGTTGTGGATGTTGTTTCTATTTCTGTTTCATGCTTTAAGTTTCACCAGTATTTATATTCACTGTTAATCTGTTAACTGACATTAAGATTCGTTTACCGGTATTAAGTATTAAGTTGAAGTAATTTATAATTGGGTTGAAATTCATTGACAACTGATTCACCCCCCTCTCAGTTGCCTTTCCGGTTCCTAACAACTTCCTCCAATTTTTCCTTCCCTGAAGAGGCACCTGGTGTATGTTTTACAGGAGCAACCCTAGGTTCCATATTTGCCACCCAATGTCGTGCCTTATTAACAGCTTGGGAAGCCCTAAAATTGCCAACCCTCAAACTAGACTGCCGAACACCAAGAGCCTTTGACCCTCTTTTATGGCCCCGTCCATCTGAGTGTCAAAAAAACCCTTGAAAATATTCAGAAGATGGGAAAGAATGGAAATCACACTGAACATTTGTAACCCAGGGCAAACCCTCATTCCCTACACGAACACCATGGAGAGGAAAACCTGAAGAAACATTATGCCGAGTAGCCATGTCCACCCACTGACCATTCTGAAACACCCACTAAGGCACATGATCCATATTAGTGCCAAAAGGATCTTCTCGGGGATGGGGATCAGCGGCCGCTTCATCTCCCCAACCAAACTTCAAACCCTCCTTCTGCATGTCGAAAGTTCGCTTCGACAGACTAATTACTTCTCCTATTTTTATTTTTTTTTGGTAGGTAATAGGCCGAAGCCGCAATATTTTGAATTATTATTATTATTATTATTATTATTATTATGTTTGATTAAATTGACCCTAGACCTTCCCCATTTTTATGGAAGGCCAAGAGTCACAACTTAGAATTCATCTTAGATGTCCCTATTGGAAATTGAACTTGGGTCTCCACAATGAGAACCAATTAAGCTCAACCCCTTGGACACTTCTCCCAAAATATTAATAATAATTGACTCCCTCTATTGCCTAAATGTATGCAAAATATAAAACAAAAATTTTCAACTTGTGCACTTTTTCCACATACCCATTGCACACCAAGATGCAACTGCTAGTATTAATTTCTATAAAAGATAAAAATAGACCATCATTTAAAAAAATAATAATAAAATAAACAAAATTAAATTAAAAATTGACTCTCGAGATAAGGATATGATTTCTTTGTAAACTTAATTTTATTTTTATGCCGAAGGGATACCCTATATGAAGTTTTCAACTTACTTATTGGAATCAATGGTTCAAAATTGACTAGAAGGATGTAAGACAATTGAATTGATCTCAATTGTATGTTTATATTAATATTAATTTTTAAAAAATGATAAAAAACTAAAAACCATATTTTAATTTGATTAATTAGAAAATGAATTTATTTTTATTTAAAAATGATAAAAAACTAAGAAAACATATTTTAATATAATTAATTAGAAAAAAATGTGCACTAAAGAAAAATCTACTACTTTATGCTTTAAAGAGTAATATCTTTTAATAGTATATTCTTTTATTTGAATATTCCATATTTTTTTGAAGTTTTAAAAATGGAAAGGACAAAATTATTAGAAAACAAAGAATTTGCTATTTTTTCTAATTTTTTAAATGATTAATTTTTCATTGAGTGAAAATATTTTTTAATTATTTATGTTTTTAAATGAAATTACAAATAATAATTCAAAATTATTAGAATTCATTTAATTTATAATTCTTTGTATTATTAAAATTTTAATTATTGTAGAATATTAATTTTTTTGAATTAGAAATCTATCTTTTATTTATATCTTCTTTTATTAAGATGTTTTATCTTATTTTTTTATTAAATTATTCTAATCATCACCTTCTTCTTATAAGGTTTAATTTACATTAAGTTCAAATTTAATTTTAATATTTTTTTATGAAGTTACAAATAATAATTTTAAAAGATAATAGAATTAATTTAATTTATACATTTGTCTTATTAAATGTTAATTTATTGTAGAATAATTATATTTAAATTTTTATTTTTTTATCTCTTTCTACTTATTTTCTTTCTTTAATTAGAATCTCTCTCTCTCTCTCTCTCTCTCTCTCTCTCTCTCTCTCTCTCTCTCTCTCTCTCTCTCTCTATATATATATATTGTAGACGTATAAAAATGACCATATTCCTAAATGAATATTTTATGTTCATTTCCCTATTTGATTAAATCCAATTTAATTAAATTATCCACATTCTTCCATTTTATTAAGTAAATTACTCAATTTATTTAAATAAAATTCACTATACCCATTTAATGAATAAATCATTTTATTCAATTAAATCCTCCTAGCCACTTTTAATTAAATTCAAATTTAATTAAATAGTTATCCTAAATTGAATAAATCTAATTTATTTAATTTCCCCAAATTGCAACCAAATTGAATTAAATCATTTAAATCAATTAAATCCTATCATCCCCCCCATCCACTTGTAAAATCCCAAACCCCTTTCTAATCCCTTCTAGAATCTTCTAATCACTTCTAATTAACCTAACCCTTCCTCTAAACTTTGTCACATCCCTAAACAAAGGGAAGTCACTTCTCAAAGCCTCAAAGTCTTTGATAACCATTAAAGGCTTTCAACCTTCAACCACTAAATGTTTCAAAGTCTTTGATAACCTTTGAAAGCTTCCAACCTTCAACCACTTAATCCACAAAGTCTCCAATAACCATTAACGGTTAACCCAAACCCTCCTACATGGTTAAAACATTTGTTTTGACTCAACCTCTACCCAACCCAAGGGTCTCATCAGGCCTTTAATGCTTTGACCATGATTATTTCCTAATCATTTGCACAAAGGTTTATCCTTGGGTTAACTCCTAATCCAGTGGGTAATCCTAATTTAAGCTTGACCCTTACCCTCTAGATAACTATGAGGTCTTCTCAGACATTCAATGTCTCCAACCCCTTCTCTCAATCCAACCCTATGTTGACACTTGTCACCATTTCATTGGTGCCAATTACAAACATGGATCCCCAACTTTCAAACTTGGCCCTTGATTAAACCTTTCAATCCTGACCATCCATTGCCCTGTTTGTGCTATAAATAGAGCTCTCATTCCTGTATTTTTAACAATCATCCTTCAAATTTGTAGCATCACACTTATGCTCAAATATATTCAAGCTTTCATTTCATATATGCTCATCATTTAGCCTCTCTTTAAATCAGGAAGTAGACTAAATATGCATGTTTAGATTACTTTCTTTTTCATTTTAGTTCAATCATAGACTAAATATAGTATGCTAGGATAGTATTCATACTAATCTTGTCATCTTATCATTTAGTTTATTGCATTTTAAAATCATACTTAGCCTATAATGCATCTCATGCTAAAATCTATCAGAGCATCCCTTGTTCTTACATTTGCCATCCTTGAGCCATTTTGCTCAGTGATCTGAGAGCAAAACATTGGTTTGAGGAACATTGTGAGATAGAGAACCATGGGACCCTCCTTGGGAAGCTGAGTAATACGTTATTACTCCATAGCTTGCACCAAGAAGTCCTGTGTGTGTGTGTGTGGACTAGTATTTTGAAATATTTTCACATATTTAATTCTATCAAACCACTTTTCTCGCATACATTTCTGGCTCCCACCGTAGGGCCTGACCCCAAATAACAAATCGGTTTTTCAAACTAATCACTTTTGCAGGTCCGCGGGAAACAGGAATTGGCGTGTGGGAAACATTCCCTAGTGCATCTGGTTAACAGTTTAGCGCATCCCGCTCACTGTTTAGCGCGTGGCGTCTATACTCTAGCGCGTGAAGTCCTTCATTTAGCGCATGACATCTACTAATATTTTCCTGTAGGTCTCGACACGGGCGAAACACAGAGTAGCGCATGCGGTAAACATAATAGCGCATCCACCCCACAATTCAGCGCTTGTAAACAATCATAGAGCGCGTGAGATTCAAACATTAGCGCATCAAATTTCAAATTGTCTTGTAGGTCTCAGCGCAGGAAAGAGAAAAAAAAACAGAGCAGCGCTTCCAATGCACAGAGTAGCGTATCCAGGAAACAGTATAGCGCAGAGAAACATAAGTTTAGCGCATCTAGTTTTTATTGTAGCACGTACAGTCCATTCTGTAGCGTGTCACAGACAGAAAAATAAAAATAAAAATAAAAATAAAAATTTGTAACCAAACTGAAATTTTAGACTTGTGGAAGTCCTCCAAAATCATCTAACATTTTCTGGTTTGCTTGCATGACTCTAATAATTTTCTTACAGGTGGAGCGGGCCATTTTATTTTAATCGATTTCTTTTGCTGACCAAAAACATCGACTTTGCTTTGTTGACCATTTCTTTTGTATAGATCAGAAAATCATTGTTTTTAGAGGAATAAAATGAACATCATGTTTTTGTAGAGCAACATCTCTGCATAGATTTTAGCAAATCACTTATTTAAAAGGATAAAATAAACCAAATTGATTGCTTTGTTTCGAAAGTGGAAGGAATATGCTCTCCCCTTAACTGGGTGATCAAAAATCCAGACCACTCTTAAACATTCTATACTTCAAGCAATAAAACCTTTAGCAGGCCTCTCCCTTCATATCTATTTGTTTATCTATAGTTCTCTCTCTATATCTATATATCAATCTTTGTATGCCTTTCCATCTCCTGCTCTCTCTCTGTCTCCTTATATCTCTATATCTCTATCACTCTATCTCACCATCTATATCTCTTTATCTCTCCATATTCCTCTATAGACCTCTTTTATCTCCATATCTTTATATATTTATTTCTCACTCTACATCTCTTTATCTCTCTATCTATTTTATCATCTTCCTCTCTCACTCTATCTTCCTTTCTACCTCTATATTTCTCTCCTCTTTCTCCATATTCATATATTTATGTCTTTACCTCTCTCTCTTTCTCTTTTTTTTTATATCACCCCTCTAGCTCACTCTCCCTTTCACTTATTGCAAACGTAACATGACCCTGTTGGTTATGAAACTTGATTATCTTCCTAATTAAAAAAATAAGTTTTGTTTTGAACACTTATAATTGGAATCTTGTTAGAGGGATGCAAAAGTGGATTTGAAACTCACTTCTCCATTGAGACCTTTTTTGCATAAGCAACATCATTTTCTAAATTTTACCTACAATTGATCTCATGTACTACACGAATTTATGAAAAAATGAATGAACCAAATTTTGCTTTAATTGACCTTCCACACCTATTCAATGCACACTACGGTGCAATTTCTAGTTAATAATACTGTGACGGTACAAGACTGACTTTTGAACGGGGGCGTTCACACGATGAAGATGCTTGTGAACGCGCTTTCGTCCATAAACCACATCTATCCAAATTCTATCTACTCATTTCACCTTGTATTTTAAAGCATTCAACATGACCCCACTTCTCACATCCTCCTCATTTTACGCGCCCTTTCACATGGTTTAGTGGGCAAAGTCGGTGAAAGAAAGCGACATAAAAGATGCTTCTCCACTAGCTATGTTTCCTACTCTTTTCCTAACAAATGTTGTTCTCTGCTACGCCTTTTGCTTTCCACTTTCCTCCTTATTTCTATGCAACTCAACTCCGTTTACATTTAGATTAGCCTTTTGTTTTCCAAGCTTTTCAGCATTAAGTCAGGTATATATTTTCCTGGTTTCTGTTCGCCTCAATTTACAGAAAAGCCCCATCTTAGCCTGTCAAGCATTTCCAATTCCGAGCCGCTTTTATCAGCATTCTTCTTTGTTTCAGTTTGTATCTAATCATAATGGAAGCCCCTTTTGATAACTTAATAATTGGCCCAACTGCCCCTGCTGAATCCTCCTCCAGAATGACACAACTGTCCTATGATGTCTTTATAAATCATCATGGAGGGGATGTAAAAGACACGGTTGCTAGCAGTATCTATAATAAATTATATCTCACTGGACTGAGAGTGTTTTTGGACAAGTATGAGCTCAAGTTTGGGATTTTTTTCCCAGCAGCTTTAAAAGAAGCAATGCGTACTTCTTCAGTTCACATAGCCATTTTCTCTGAGAACTATGCACAATCCCCTTGGTGTTTGGCTGAGCTGGCATTTATACTGCAACTACCCGACATCATATTCATCCCCATTTTCTATCATGTTGAGCCCTCTGACTTAAGATGGACGAGTGGAAAAGGGATTTATGCAGAAGCCTTCAAAAACTATGAAATCAAGAACAGGTACACCTCCAATACTCTTCCTCTGCTTGTCTGCTAGATGCCCATTTGCCAGTATATACTAAGAAATATTTTATGATCAGATATTCTCAGTTATTATCATTTTCTTCTCTTTATCTGTCATATATAATAAGTTTGTTCTGTTGTGCTTGCATGCTCCTCCACCTGAGCAGGTACACCTCAGAACAGCTTGAAAGCTGGAAGTGGGCACTCCATAGAGCTTCCTTTTTCAAAGGTCAGATCATTACAAAGCAAGGGTAAGTACAAAATGGTCTTTCATTTAGCTTATCAAGTCTTTTTGCGTGTTTTTCTGGTGGCGGTTCTTTACGTTTTGTCTACTGTATGTATCAGCCTTAAGTTTGTTCCTTTTGAAATAATACATACAATTATCAATGCATAATTTTTAATATGATTATGTAAAAATAATTTAAGAATAATATTTTGGATTTCATAATTTCTTTCTAACATATTTGCCATAAGAAAAATTATGTAAAATATATTAAGAGATGTCTTTTTCAAGAAGCCTGTTCTATTTATATAATGCAGCAAGCCTGGGGTTTGTTCCTTAGTTAAAAACTTCAAACATTCACAGATTTTTCACAAATACATGCAAATTAAAAATTGAAGAACATTCAGATATGAAAATAGGAGACACATAGCGAGGAACACATTCTCCATTTCACAATATCTTGAAAATATTAAGATATAACATATCTACATATAAGAAAGAGGGTGTGTTATGAGTGCCTTTAGTGGCCTCTATTGGTTTTTCAGGGTGAGTACCCCTGTTTGATGTAAAAGATCAGGACCCTTAATCTCTACTTTTCTAATAAAAAATATATCTATAGATAAGAAAGAGCCTGTTACTAAGTCAGGATTTCCCCATCAAAAAGAATAACTCATCAAGAATTTCTACCTATCCTTCACTTTAACCCGTTCTATTTAATATTTCCAATTGTTCTCATGACCACCCTCTAATTGGACTCTAATTTCTAGAAATAGTATCCACTCAATTGCTTTCCCCCCAAAAGTCTAAGTGGTTAAAAATCACTTCCAAATTTAGTAAATATAGACTTATTATGGCTCCTAATCCTGAGAAATTGGTTTGATTGTGTCTCCTCATTGTGAGGAGTTGGTTTGCAACATTCTCTTCTTCTTTAAATTTTTGAACCTCCTTAGTTCAAAACATATTTACATGAAAGAAAAGTTCAACATATTAAAACATTAAGAATCTTAACAACTCAATTATTACAGTTTTTGGTGGTGTAGAAGCGGTTTTTTATCTCAAGATGCTACTACATCAAACATCAAAGAAAGAGTTTGGAATAGATGTTAGAACCGTCCTAACTTGAAGAATCAAGCCACAATGTTCCCTTGCACCAAAGTAGATCTCTTCAAATCATCACATTTTTTCTTCTTTCACTTCCAACAACTTGTTGGAATAGAAATGCTCCTTTGCCAGTTGAACTTCTTCCTCTTTTCCTAGCTCCCTGAAGGCTTAAGAGATTTCCCCATTGAAAATCATCATTTCTCTTTACACCACTTGTATCTCCTCCACATAAATCATTTTAAACAAAATTAATGTTGAGGGAATACAAATTTCCTATAAAGTGCTTCCTCCTCCACATCATGCCACTTGGGCATGCTTTCAAGTTCTTTTACGAGGTATGTTTCTTGACTTCGCATGATGTCCACTAGTCAACCTCATTTTCTTTATTGTCCTCTTTTGTCGCTAAACAAACGTATGCGCTTTTATTTCCTTTCTCAATCACCCTTGTTATTTCTTTAAAAAAATTGATGATATTCTACTCCTTTCCTACTAATGAGATTCTTTAGGCATACATCTAGTTGTTTTTGGAAAGTTGTGTTCTTTGAAAATATTAAATCTTCATCACATGTGGGGCTCCCAGAGATCTCCATCTCTATTGTAGCTTCCTTCACCCTTGTTCTTTCTTTAAGAAAATGATGAGATTTTGCTCCCTTCTCATTAATGAGATTCTCTAGGCATACACATAGTTGTTTTTGGCAAGTTGTGTTCTCTAAAAATATTAAATCTTCATCACATATGGGGCTCCCAAATATCTCCATTTGTGTTGTAGCTTTCTCTACGATGTGGACTGTTTCCATTGCCACAATGTTTTGAGCCTCCTCTTGTGATAGGTTGTGTTCCTTCAAATTACAGTCTTCCAACTCTTATCTTTCTACATTGTAATCTTCAATGCTTTCCCCTTCTTGGGGTAACATAGCTCAACAAATCCATCCCTCTTATATTCTTTATCATCATTCCATTCATCTACCTCTACTCCTTGTAACTCTTGGAAGATCTCATTCAAAGGTCTTTTATCCACTAATACTTTTGGCAACTTTGCAAGGGATTTTATCTTTCCCTATTTTAATAGTTTTACTCCTTGGCTAATCCTTGACCCAATGACCTCCCATTCTGAGAATGGTTCTTTCACGCAGGGATTTTTTTTTCTACCATTATCATTTACCTTCTCATTCCTCTTCAACACCTTTGTTACAAACTTCTTTGTCTTTGCTTGCTTACAATTGCATAACTTATTGTAATGTCCCCTTTTGTAAATGCTCTAGTTTTTCCCCAAAATCACATTTCCAATTAAAGCAAGAAATGAAATAAAGTTAGAGATATCATTTACCAACTCGAATTGTTGAACAAGAAAGATTTTGGTTGAGGCCCTACAATTGTGTTAGATAATCATTGAAGCACAATTCATAAAATATATCTTCCCTACTAAGATTAGGAACATTATGTTAAATCAAAAGCATAGGTCTTATGTACAAGGGACACGAATATTATCTTAGTCATAGGGTATATCTAATTCATTAATGGAGTTCAACCATAGAGGGTTAGGATAAGGAGACATGATAGGGTGCCTAAAGTAACTCTCTACCCTAGGCCCAAGAGTGAATATACCATCCTTCTTGGCCTCATGTGCCCTTCCAACATCCACATGAGGGGTTGTACCTAGTGAGGTATCGTATGACCGTTCCCCCTCATCATACCACCCTTATTCACCTCCTTATGATTGGGACTCCTTAATCCAATAATCAATCATGGTGGAGGCTTGTGGAGAAAAATACAATAAGATGTCTGAAACATCCTTCCCTTCTAAGCCCAAGGGTGAGGCGCTCCTTGCACCCCCTTGGCCTCATGAGACTATTAGTAACCACCATGAGATGATGTGCTTAGAAGAGGACCTCATAACTATTTTCCCTCCTTGTATTCCCTCACTATCCCTATTATGGTTGTTTGCAGTATTTAAACAGACATATGAAAAATTACACATAAGAAAAAAATCCAAAATAAAACCATTTAAAAAAAAAATCACTTTCTATTAAAAAAATATTTCTACACTTCTTGTGCTTTTCATCAACAAATAATTATTTTCCACTCATTCACCGCTATAGAATTTTCCTACTTCTTTCCTCTATGTTAATATGCTAGATACAACTTCATCTTTTGACATCACACCATTACCATTAGCCTTTTCAAGCATTTTTGCATTAAGCCAACTTTATTTATTTTCCAAGTATTTCTATTGGTCTCAATTTATGACAAATTCTTAGCCTTAGCCTATGAAGCATTCAAACACCAATTTATTTTTAGTAGCATTTTTCTTTGTTTCAATTTGTATGTATTAACAACCTCTTCCCTTCTAAACATTGCAGACAACCCAAATGAGACCCTACAAAATGATTTTGATGACTAAGAGTTGTCCAACCTACTACTATTATATAAACAATAAGTGCATACCATATCACATGCTTTTGATGCTCTAAGAACTATCTTGCCTACTTCAACTTTTGATCTACATAATAGCTTTTACTTATCTAATATTTTTGTTACCTCCTCACCTAAAACAAAAAACATGTGTCATATGATGTATTCATAAATCACTATCAATAAGATGTCAAACATATGATGACTAGAATTATATACAATTTCCTAGATTGCATGTGTGTTTTTCAATGAATATGTGTTCAAGTTTGGCAATTTATTGCTAAGAGCTTTACAAGAAGTCATGTCTACTTACTTCAATTAATTTTAGAGCACTATGCACAATCCACTTAGTGTTTGGTGGGACTAGTATTTATAGTGAAAACTTGCACGACAAATGTTGAGCCTTTGGACTTAAGGTAGGTTATTGGAGAAAAGGAATATATGTAGAAGCCTTCTCTAAGCATGAAAAGGAGGATATGTACAATGTAGAAGTGCTTTAGTTGTGAAAATAAGCACTTCAAGAAGTTTCATGTTGAATTCGGTAACATCATTAAGAATAGTAAGTGCCTTAATTCTCTTCTTCCCATTGGAGGTTAAATGATACCCCATTACACATTTTTTATTCTAAAATGTTTTTTTTTTATTCATTCACTTAAAAGTTTAATGTATAATTTGACAATTTAAAGATAAAACATATATTTTTTAAATGATAAGATATTTTATTTAAATTTGAAGTTAAATACTATACTTAAAATTTAAAAAATTATGTTTGAAAATTTTATACTAATATTAACAAGCAATTATAATGGAATGTTTTATTTTTATGTGCCTAGAGTATTATGTAATCTCATTTTTTATGAGTTAAATAAAGACATGTAGTATAAATATAAGGGAGCTGATATAATAAATAATCTACATTCCTAAAGAGTTATGGATACAATTTTTTTTCTAAATATTTTTCTTGGAATTTCTTCTGTCAACCTTCATTTAAAAATTTTAAGCGAATTTGATAAATTGTGGTTAATCTTTTTTTTTCAATAAATTAGCATATATTTCTTCTAGTTTCATTAACCTATTTTGATTATTTGTAAACATTAATTACATTGTCAAGTATTATTCTGCATAAATAAAAAGAAAAATACATTCAATATATACTAAAACAATTAAAACTATAATATTAAAAATATTGGCCAACATATTTAAATGGTAACATATAAGTATACAATCGTGTGAAAGCATGTAGTCTCATATTGTGATCATGTACATAAAAACCTTTTATCTTTGATAATCATTTACACGTGAAATAATTAATATTTAATATTTAAACATATCCATGCATACACATAAATGGTTGATGTAGTTTTAGGAGATGAGTTTTTTCCTTGGCCCATAATTTTTTATTAAGGGAAGAAGAGATGAAGTAGATGCAGTTGGGGCTATGTTGTGGTTGTTAGGAATAAGGTGTCTCAACCTTGGATAATTCCTATTCTTATTATTTGTTTTGTAAAATGTATTTCTTGCAAATAATGTAATTAAGTGTGAGTGTACATGTCTAGTTGGCATGTTGATGTGTCACTCCACTTGATGTGTCGGCATCTTGAATTGTGTGTAAGGAGATCATGGCTGAAACGATTATGATGGATTCCTATGACACGTAAGAGCTATTTCTAGGAGATTTCAATGACGGGTGAAGACATGCAAGACATGTGGCAATTGATAAAGTTGAGTACTATAAAACCCTAATACGACTATCTTTGGAGGTTGCCCTAAAAAGGAAAGCGCATAAGCGTTTTTTAGGGTTACAGACTGTGATACGAAAAGAGTGTATTGTTGGTATGATATCGTGCTACTGGATTTTGTCTCCTGAAAGAACTTGGATTGCAAGTGTGTTGTAACCGTTGTGTTGAAGATAATACATTGTGCAGGTTTTGGAGTGCTGGGGTTTTTTACCGAAAGGTTTTCCCCAGGGTAAATCATTGTGTCATTCTCTATTTTCTGTATGCATGGTATATGGCTGCAATATCTTTATTAAAGTAGTTAATGAATCTGAAATTGTAAGGATTTAAAAGAATTTGCACAATACTTTACTCTAGAGATTAGTGCAGGAAGCTGTTTCCACACCTGAGTTTCCTTACAATGGTGTCCCTTGCTTTGTTGAGGAGACTTAGGTGCATGGGAACCACTTTTCTACTATCTAGAATTGATTGGTGGTGTCCCTTGCTTTCTTTAGGAGACATACATGCATGGGAGCCACTTTTCTACTATCTAGAACTCATTGGTTCTTCCATATGTTATAGAGAAGCTAACACTAAACTTTGGATGCAACCCTATGTAACGGTGAAAAATTAGGGTTTCCACCACAAGAAGGATGAAAACCACTAATTTTTTCTTAGGGACCAATTACATTCAAAAGAGGGTTGGAATCCAATAGATATAGTCACAAACCAACAAGGATTTAGAGTTCATACTAATTGGATTGAATTAGGGAACCTCTCTTTTATGGGTTGAATTGTTGAATTAAGATAAAGTGCTGGAAATGGAGGTAAAAACATGAAAACAATGAGCTACAATTGCAAGATTAAGCTAGGCACTTGGAACCGAGCCATGTAAGCCGACTCAGATCCGATCCCTGAAAGAACTCCTAAAATTTCTGGACCATGTTGGTGGTTGCCATGGTCCTTTGCACTTTTTACGCAGCGAAGGGGGATTGATTTCTCTCTGTGAACAAAGCTTATTATGAAGATCGCAACTTTGTATTTGCTTCCGACACATAGAAAGAAGGGAAAATAGGCTGGAAATAGGGGTTTGCCTTAGTCAAATCTCGGTTGAGGAATCAACCTTGAATGAAATATTGCAAATACTTAAATAAAACAATGGAAAGATATACCTCAAATCTACAATGACTGATAATGATGCTTTGCTTCTTGAATGTAATCACATATGTTGTATGAAATAGCACAAACATGACAAAACCCTAATCACACACATGCTTTCATAGGAATGATGTAAAGTTGCTCCACAATGGCTAGATAAAGAATATGTAGCCTCGAAGACCTCAAAAAATGCTTGATAATGAATGCTTGAATGCTTGATTTCTTGTGCGCCCCCCAAATTCACCATATCCAAAATGGGAGGGGAAGGCCTCCTTATGTACTTGCCCATCATAAAACATGTTGATTTTCTGACATAGGCTAACACAGAGCAAGGTTTGCCACTCAAATTTGAAATGGAGCAATGGGTTTGAAATAGGGCCCATTTGAGGAGGACCATGGCGTGGTGCCATGGTCCCAGTGAGGACCGAGGCGCCACGCCCTAGTCCTACCCCAATTTAGGGCTAGGATCAATGGGCAATGTGATGCATAATATGAAAAAATTAGCAACTAAAATTGCAACTTTTATAATTTATCTCCACTTATTCCACATGCTAAATATTTTCCCCTTCAATATTTTCATAAAGCTTCCAAGTCATTACTATCATGTCTGAATTTAACTATCTCTACTTCTACTATCAAAATCTTTCAAATCTTGTTATCCACATTGTTGCATCACTATAATCCAGCACATTGACCATCTCACACTTTCTTTCTATCTAATCAATCATCTTGATATTAAATTGTGCTCTCCGACATATTAGCTTTTAATTTTTCTACATGTATTGCTTCCCTTATGATGCAAGTGCTAGTGTATAAAAAAATAATTCAAAAATATCCAAAAAAATTAGATATATTTAATATGTTTATATTCATATTTAGTACATTTTTCAAAATAAAATTAAAACAAAAGAATTAATAAAATAATGATTGATGTTTATTTGAGAAATAAAATTAAAATTGCACATAACACTTCAAATAAAATAAAATAAAATAAAAATTATTTTATGGATTTAATCTTTTCAATCATTTGTGTTCTATTTTTTATTTACATCGTAATAAATTTATTTATATTGATTTTAAAATTGATATTTAGATGGTGTTAAATTCAAATCTTCTATTTTATTAAAACATAAAATACAAAATAAATTAAATTTACAACATTTTTTTAAATATTAATGAGAAGTGACTAAAGTATATATGTTTATTTAAAATTGACAATAATCTTTTCAAATCGTTTTAGCCTCAAGTTTATTTAATGGTGTTCCGTATGGTCATTGTTCAGCGACGAGGAGGCGGCGGTGATGGAAGTGGTGAATCGTTTATTAACAGAATTGAAGAAGATGCGAATAGATGTTGCCAAGCATCCCGTGGGTTTGGATGAAGCGGAACAAGACTTTAACAACAAGATAATTGCACTTCAATCTGCTGCTGGGCCAATGCCAATTCAAATGGTGGGCATCTGGGGGATGGGTGGTGCCGGCAAAACCACCCTTGCTAAGCATCTCTTTAACAAGAAATGCCTGTCCATCGGTCGCTCAAGTTTTCTTTCCGATGTTCGTGAAGCTGCAAAGAACAACCGATTGCTTAAGAAACAAAAAAAGCTTTTGAAGGACCTTGGCTTCAAAGATGATTTGGACAATGTAGACGAAGGCAAACAGATTCTAAGAAGCCGTTTGGGATCTGTTCCCGTGTTTATCGTTTTAGATGACGTGGATCACACAGACCAACTAGATGCTCTGCTGCCACCAAGGGAGAGCCTTGGCCAGGGCAGTCTGATTATTGTTACCACACGCGAGTTGCGTGTTCTTAAAGCCTGGGGTATCTCTGCTGTATATAAAATCAGAGCTCTGAATGCCACTCACGCCCAGCAGCTTTTCTGTTGGTATGCATTCGGACAACCCTCTCCATTGTTGGGATTTGAGGATCTTTCTGAAATGTTCATAGATGCTTGCCATGGTCTTCCCTTGTCACTCAAGGTCTTAGGGGGTCTGCTCTGTGGGGAGTCTGACAAGAACTATTGGCAGTCTCAATTCGACAAATTGTCCAGAATAGTGCCAGAAGATATCAAATCGACGCTCAGAATAAGCTATGATACTCTGGATGATGAAGAGAAAGAGATGTTTCTGGATGTAGCATGTTTCTTCATTGGATGGGGAAGCAGTAGGGCCATTGCAGTATGGGACGGATCAGAGTGGAATGGGCTGCACGGTTGGCAAAGGCTCGTGAATAAATGTCTTGTTGAGCTAGACGAGGAGAATCTCATCAGAATGCATGATCATTTGAGAGATTTGGGGAGGGAGATTGCCAATAAACGATCACCCTATCGTCTTTGGTCTAAAAGCCAGATTATCGAGATTCAGCCTCAACAGGTGAAATTAGTGCTTTCTTTCATAGCTTTATTAACCATGGCATGGGAACAAATTCCTACCTGAGCTTGCCTTCTAAATTTTAAACATATTTCTATTGCATTAAAATATTTCTTACTTCTACATGGGAACAAGCTCCTCTCTCAGCCTGCCTTCTAATCAGTATTTCTTATTTTTATTTTTGACAGGAAGCAGTACGAGTCCGAGGAATGGCCTATGCATTTGGTGAGAATTGCAATTACCACCTCGGGCAAGGAAAGGTCATAATAAAAACAAACCAAGGAGAGCGTAGCCTTCAGCCCGGCTCGCTTGGATTAAAGATTTTTATTGGTGAGGGAGATTTTATTAATGAGAAATATAGCAAATTAGCAAAAGAACTCGTCTGCCTTGGCTGGAGTGGCTTTCAGCACAAAAGTCTTCCATCCTGGCTTTCGTTGAAAAATTTAAGAATTTTAGCCCTATCTTCTTCTACGAAATTAGAAGGTTTGTGGAAGCGTGATGCGGATGTAAGTATCTTGCTTTATGATACTTTAAAATACTGTTCAAAGTAAATATTTTTTAAATTTATGCCGTGTATGTTTTAATCGTATCGAAAATTGGCTGCAGGTTCCTTCGGCTTTAAAAGAGTTAGTTATTAATGATGCCGACAATTTGAAGAAGATCGAAAGTTTAAGAGGACTTAGATCACTGGAGCAGCTGGAGATACGCTATTCTCCAAGATTAGATGGGCTTCCAAGTCTTGCAGAATTAACTTCTTTGAAGAAGTTTGTATTGTTTAGCTGCGGCGAACTGGAGATGTTAGAAGGTTTAGAAAGCTTGAGATCATTGGAGACACTCGAGATAGATGGGTGTAAATTATTGAACACCCTTCCAAATCTTGGAGAGTTAACTTTTCTGCAAAAAATTGAATTGAATAATTGCAAAAAATTGAAGAGGATAGAAAGTTTAAAAAGTCTTAGATCACTAGAGGGGCTCGAGATATGTGACTGTCCAGAATTAGATGGGCTGCCAAGTCTTGGAGAATTAACTTCTCTAAAGAAGTTTGAATTGATAGAGTGCCACAAATTGGAGAAACTAAAAGGTTTAGAAAGCTTGAAATCATTGGAAACACTCAAGATAAATAATTGTAAAGGGTTGAACACCCTTCCAAATCTTACAGAGTTAACTTCTCTGAAAAAAATTGAATTGAGATGCTACGAAAAATTGAAGAATATAGAAAGTATAAAAAGTCTCAGATCATTAGAGGAGTTGGAGATATGTTACTGTCCAGAATTAGATGGGCTGCCAAGTCTTGGAGAATTAACTTCTCTAAAGAAGTTTGAATTGACAAAGTGCCCCAAATTGGAGAAACTAGAAGGTTTAGAAAGCTTGAAATCATTGGAGAGACTCCGGATAGATGGCTACACAGAATTGAACACCCTTCCAAGTCTTGCAGAATTAACTTCTCTAAAGGAGTTTGACTTGACAGGGTGCCACAAATTGGAGAAGATGGAAGGCTTTGGAAGGCTGAAATCATTGGAGACACTCCGGATAGATGGCTGCACAGAATTGAAGACCCTTCCAAGTCTTGCAGAATTAACTTCTCTAAAGCGGTTTGACTTGACAGGGTGCCACAAATTGGAGAAGATGGAAGGCTTTGGAAGGCTGAAATCATTGGAGACACTCCGGATAGATGGCTGCACAGAATTGAAGACCCTTCCAAGTCTTGCAGAATTAACTTCTCTAGAGCAGTTTGACTTGACAGGGTGCCACAAATTGGAGAAGATGGAAGGCTTTGGAAGGCTGAAATCATTGGGGAGACTCCAGATAGGTGGCTGCACAGAATTGAACACCCTTCCAAGTCTTGCAGAATTAACTTCTCTAAAGCAGTTTGACTTGACAGGGTGCCACAAATTGGAGAAGATGGAAGGCTTTGGAAGGCTGAAATCATTGGAGAGACTCGGGATAGGTGGCTGCACAGAATTGAACACCCTTCCAAGTCTTGCAGAATTAACTTCTCTAAAGCGGTTTGACTTGACAGAGTGCCACAAATTGGAGAAGATGGAAGGCTTTGGAAGGCTGAAATCATTGGAGAGACTCGGGATAGGTGGCTGCACAGAATTGAACACCCTTCCAAGTCTTGCAGAATTAACTTCTCTAAAGCGGTTTGACTTGACAGAGTGCCACAAATTGGAGAAGATGGAAGGCTTTGGAAGGCTGAAATCATTGGAGAGACTCGGGATAGGTGGCTGCACAGAATTGAACACCCTTCCAAGTCTTGCAGAATTAACTTCTCTAAAGCAGTTTGACTTGACAGGGTGCCACAAATTGGAGAAGATGGAAGGCTTTGGAAGGCTGAAATCATTGGAGAGACTCCGGATAGGTGGCTGCACAGAATTGAACACCCTTCCAAGTCTTGCAGAATTAACTTCTCTAGAGCAGTTTGACTTGACAGGGTGCCACAAATTGGAGAAGATGGAAGGCTTTGGAAGGCTGAAATCATTGGGGAGACTCCGGATAGGTGGCTGCACAGAATTGAACACCCTTCCAAGTCTTGCAGAATTAACTTCTCTAGAGCAGTTTGACTTGACAGGGTGCCACAAATTGGAGAAGATGGAAGGCTTTGGAAGGCTGAAATCATTGGGGAGACTCCGGATAGGTGGCTGCACAGAATTGAACACCCTTCCAAGTCTTGCAAAATTAACTTCTCTAACGCTGTTTGTATTGACAGGGTGCCACAAATTGGAGAAGATGGAAGGCTTTGGAAGGCTGAAATCATTGGAGACACTCCGGATAGATGGCTGCACAGAATTGAACACCCTTCCAGGTCTTGCAGAATTAACTTCTCTAACGGAGTTTGTATTGACAGGGTGCCACAAATTGGAGAAGATGGAAGGCTTTGGAAGGCTGAAATCATTGGAGACACTCCGGATAGATCGCTGCACAGAATTGAACACCCTTCCAAGTCTTGCAGAATTAACTTCTCTAAAGGAGTTTGTATTGACAGGGTGCCACAAATTGGAGAAGATGGAAGGCTTTGGAAGGCTGAAATCATTGGAGACACTTCAGATAGATGGCTGTACAGAATTGAACACCCTTCCAAGTCTTGCAGAATTAACTTCTCTATACAAGTTTGAATTGATAGGGTGCCACAAATTGGAGAAGATAGAAGGCTTAGAAAGTCTGAAATCATTGGAGACACTCCAGATAGATGACTGTCCAATTGTAAAATTAACTTTCCTTGAAGATATTAAATTGGATGAGCTGGAAGTACACGCCTGCTTGAAGGCGCCGTTGAGAGTCAACTTGGAGCAGCGTGAGGGATTGAAGTCGCTGGTAGTCGCAGCGAACGACATAGCAGTTGTTGAACCATTCATCAGTAAAAGACAGGTAATAAAAAATAATTTTATTAAAAATATAAAAGTCCATTTATTATTGTGAGGCATCTGATTTTGTGCTGCCTGTGTCCTTTACAAACAATACGCAGACACCGCCAAGAGCATTGATAAAATGCACAAGGTCAGTGATTGACGTGGGCTCGCTGAAAAACTTCTTTACCTCTTTTCCTCTGAAAAACGTAGTCGAATCTGGATCATTCGGAGGCTTAAAATTCAGCAGGCCGGAGACTTCCGAAAATGCCAATGCCATTCTGATATGTTTTATTATAGATGATGTTTGTCCCACCTTAAACTTCCATATAGTTACAAACGGAGGCACTCGTTCTCACACCGAATTGACTAGTGGAAAATGGGTATGGATGGGCGTGTTCCGGGAAGGTTCAGATTGGCTTCCGTCAAAACGATACGAAATTCGGGCATCGAGCGAGGAGAAAGATGTGAAAATAAAAGAGGGGTGGGTAGTGATGGGCGAAGAGGGGAGCATAGTAAGGGCTTTCCATCGTCTTTCCCAAAGGTAACGAGTGCTTTAATATTTTATTTTATTACGGTCCTATATATTTATGATGGTGTAATAGGAAGAAATCTAAGTTAAAAAGGATAGATGTAATAAGGGAACAATTCAATTTAGTAGGTTCTAAATCAGTTGGAGAGGGATAAATTAAGGCAATGAATAAAAAATATAACTAATTTATAGAGTATTTTTTATAGTTTTTATAAAATAATTATAGAGAAATAAGAAAAATATAATTAATTTATATTCATGTGATGTATCTATTATTTTTAAATAATATTAGTGTTATATAAATATTTTACTTAATAGAAAATTGAGTTATTTTTGGTGTTGCTTACATTTAATTATTGATATTATAATTAAGTTTTTTTAATATATTTATTATTATTATTTAATTACTAAATCTAAGAAATTGTTATAAATTAATAAAAGCACTTAAAAATATTATTGAATAATCCATAAACATTTATATAATTTAGAATGCCATTAAATAATCCATTCATACATGCATACATACATATACACATATATATGAATCAGACATTGCAAAAATATTTAAGCTACTTTACACTTTTGAAAGGTATATGATATTGTGGGATAGTATTGAAATTAAAATATAAACATCATCTATAAAGCTAACATTTAATTTATTTTTTTTGACAGCTAATCTTGGATGCCAACTCAAATACTTTGAGGTGGAAGTAGTTTCATTCTTCTATTCAGTTCAGCATGTGTGCATCCTTCCTCCCTCAGGTTGTGGGTCTCCACTTTTCCTTTTGAATGTCTACTCATCTTTGCACTATGTAGTATTCTTGTGACTATTTTTCTACAAGATGTCTTTCAATTCAACAAGCATCCACACTGACTATAGTAACATGTGTTGTTTTTTCCTTGGAACATTGATCCAGGATCCAAAAGACAATCTCAAAATCAGACGATATATGGCCAGTCAAAGTTTATTTGAAAAAAAAGGGTTGAGCAGGTGCAAATGTTGATATCAGCATGACATTGCAAGTTCAAGTTTCATTGACATTGCATGCACAGTTGGCATGTTGATGTGGGGTAGATTTATTTCGTTTAGTACTGTTGGTGGCAAATCCTTTAAAAAGTGATCGAGCGTTTTGAATCCCCAACCTCTCAATTTGTTTTTATTTAAATTTTGAGATGAGCCGTGAAAGGAGGAGCTCGGGATCCCTCGCAGTATATCATCTAAAACTTAATTTAGCCAACCCGATTTGTTTTAAAAGATAGGGAGCTCGAATTAAGGATAGCCTAGGGAAATATAAAGCCCATTTGAAAAAAAAGGATTTTAATTAGACTAAGGGCATAGTTTAGGGGATTTGAAAATATTATTGTTTTACCCTTTAGTTAGAATATGAAAGTGTATATAAGGGACAGTTTTTGGCTTGTAAAAACAATTAATTTCATTTGAGAGGAATTAGAATTCTCTAGAGTTGGAGAGTAAGAATCTTGAAGATTTTTGTAAGCACAAA
>NC_081413.1:721816148-721882648 GCF_030272615.1 Cryptomeria japonica | reverse complement strand
ATAAAGAGATATAGATGGTGAGATAGAGTGATAGAGATATAGAGATATAAGGAGACATAGAGAGAGCGGGAGATGGAAAGGCATACAAAGATTGATATATAGATAGAGAGAGAGAACTATAGATAAACAAATAGATATGAAGGGAGGGGGAGAGAAATTTGGGGAGATAGAGGAAAAGATGGACATATTTTGGAAGAGGAGCGAGAGATAGATATATACAATAAGAGAAAGGAAGAAAGAGAGAGGTATTGACAAAGAGACAGATAGTGAGATACAGAGGGAATGAGGGAGGGAGAGATAGGGATATGTATGTATATATATATATATATATATATATAGAGAGAGAGAGAGAGAGAGAGAGAGAGAGAGAGAGAGAGAGAGAGAGAGAGAGAGAGATTCTAATTAAAGAAAGAAAATAAGTAGAAAGAGATATAAAAAATAAAAATTTAAATATAATTATTCTACAATAAATTAACATTTAATAAGACAAATGTATAAATTAAATTAATTCTATTATCTTTTAAAATTATTATTTGTAACTTCATAAAAAAATATTAAAATTAAATTTGAACTTAATGTAAATTAAACCTTATAAGAAGAAAGTGATGATTAGAATAATTTAATAAAAAAATAAGATAGAACATCTTAATAAAAGAAGATATAAATAAAAGATAGATTTCTAATTCAAAAAAATTAATATTCTACAATAATTAAAATTTTAATAATACAAAGAATTATAAACTAAATGAATTCTAATAATTTTGAATTATTATTTGTAATTTCATTTAAAAACATAAATAATTAAAAAATATTTTCACTCAATGAAAAATTAATCATTTAAAAAATTAGAAAAAATAGCAAATTCTTTGTTTTCTAATAATTTTGTCTTTTCCATTTTTAAAACTTCAAAAAAATATGGAATATTCAAATAAAAGAATATACTATTAAAAGATATTATTCTTTAAAGCATAAAGTAGTAGATTTTTCTTTTGTGCACATTTTTTTCTAATTAATTATATTAAAATATGTTTTCTTAGTTTTCTATCATTTTTAAATAAAAATAAAATCTTTTTCTAATTAATCAAATTAAAATATGGTTTTTAGTTTTTTATCATTTTTTAAAAATTAATATTAATATAAACATACAATTGAGATCAATTCAATTGTCTTACATCCTTCTAGTCAATTTTGAACCATTGATTTCAATAAGTAAGTTGAAAACTTCATATAGGGTATCCCTTCGGCATAAAAATAAAATTACTTACAAAGAAATCATATCCTTATCTCGAGAGTCGTTTTTTAATTTTATTTTGTTTATTTTATTATTATTTTTTTAAATGATGGTCTATCTTTATCTTTTATAGAAATTAATACTAGCAGTTGCAT
Source organism: Cryptomeria japonica (assembly GCF_030272615.1). Taxonomy (NCBI): domain Eukaryota; kingdom Viridiplantae; phylum Streptophyta; class Pinopsida; order Cupressales; family Cupressaceae; genus Cryptomeria; species Cryptomeria japonica. The sequence continues at coordinate 721,881,262 of NC_081413.1, read as the reverse complement.
CTTGGTGTGCAATGGGTATGCGGAAAAAGTGCACAAGTTGAAAATTTTTGTTTTATATTTTGCATACATTTAGGCAATAGAGGGAGTCAATTATTATTAATATTTTGGGAGAAGTGTCCAAAGGGTTGAGCTTAATTGGTTCTCATTGTGGAGACCCAAGTTCAATTTCCAATAGGGACATCTAAGATGAATTCTAAGCTGTGACTCTTGGCCTTCCATGAAAATGGGGAAGGTCTAGGGTCAATTTAATCAAACATAATAATAATAATAATAATAATAATAATAATTCAAAATATTGCGGCTTCGGCCTATTACCTACCAAAAAAAAAAAAAAATAGGAGAAGTAATTAGTCTGTCGAAGCGAACTTTCGACATGCAGAAGGAGGGTTTGAAGTTTGGTTGGGGAGATGAAGCGGCCGCTGATCCCTATCCCCAAGAAGATCCTTTTGGCACTAATATGGATCATGTGCCTTAGTGGGTGTTTCAAAATGGTCAGTGGGTGGACATGGCTACTCGGCATAATGTTTCTTCAGGTTTTCCTCTCCATGGTGTTCGTGTAGGGAATGAGGGTTTGCCCTGGGTTAAAAATGTTCGGTGTGATTTCCATTCTTTCCCATCTTCTGAATATTTTCAAGGGTTTTTTTGACACTCAGATGGATGGGGCCATAAAAGAGGGTCAAAGGCTCTTGGTGTTCAGCGGTCTAGTTCAAGGGTTGGCAATTTTAGGGCTTCCCAAGCTATTAATAAGGCACGACATTGGGTGGCAAATATGGAACCTAGGGTTGCTCCTGTAAAACATACACCAGGTCCCTCTTCGGGGAAGGAAAAATTGGAGGAAGTTGTTAGGAACCGGAAAGGCAACTAAGAGGGGGGTGAATCAGTTGTCAATGAATTTCAACCCAATTATAAATTACTTCAACTTAATACTTAATACCGGTAAACGAATCTTAATGTCGGTTAACAGATTAACAGTGAATATAAATACCGATGAAACTTAAAGCATGAAACAGAAATAGAAACAACATCCACAACACATAACATAGAGATTTTTGACATGGAAACCCTGTAAGGGGAAAAACCACGATGGGAACCTTACCCACAATCAGATGATACTACAGCAGATAGTATGTGTATACAAATGGGGTCTGCACATGTAGAAAGGCCAACTGCCTAGAGCGCACTACTCAAATGGGAGTCACAATGACTACAGTAGGATGGTTAAATCCTATAATAATATACTGCTTCAAAGTGCATCTGCAATGCTGGATTTAGTACTGGTTTAAGTTCTGATAAACACCTTCAAACCTTCCTCTAACCTTCAAATGACATCTGCTTGATTTTCTCTATGATCTTCAATATTCACACATACCAAATACCACACACTATTACATCTTCATCTCACAAATGAGATCTTACATTTATACCAAACCTAAGACCAAATGTGTAGGTAGGCTCACTAAGATTATTACATTCAAATCAATTACAAAAGAAATCTTAATGCAATACAAGACATCGGCTTCAATACAATAACCAATAACAAATCATCTCCATAATGTGTTGTGTTGATCTGGAATAGATAACGTGTACTGGAACCTAGACCAATTTGTCGGTAACAACAAATATGTCAACCCGATTAGACCAAATACCAAAACACCAAAACCAAATATCCAAACCATGTCTTTGACATAATCAAGTTATCTCTAGATGATAACAAGTCTTCATCAATGTCGGTGAACCATATATCAGTGACCATGCATAAGTCACTATCCTTACCGGTGAACACAATGTGTCGGTAACATAACCATATCTCTCCAGAAGAATAAGTGTTGACATCAATGAAAAAACTAATGCAACATGTCCATAATACCAACAATCTCCCCCTTTGGCATTGATGGCAACACTAGATGGAAAAACATCTAAATGCCAAAAACCAAAAACCAAGAAATCTCCCAAAATAGAGATCAATACCAGAAATCAAAAACCAAAATGCAGAGAGTATAAATCTCTCCCCCAATGAATAATCTACCCAATAGGATAGTGTTTTTCCATAGATATCTCTCCCCCTTTGACATCAAATGCCAAAGCAATAAAGAAAATATACCAGAACATATAACCAACTACTCCCCCTGAGAAGCAGCTCTCCTCCATCAAAGCCAGAAAAAGGTTTCTCTGTTTAGTTTCTGTCGGTTTGATGTCAATCTTCAATCAACTAAGTCTTTGTCGGTGAGGGTATTGTAGACACTCAAAATTGTCATGTCTAATTAAATAAATATTTTATTTATTTAATTATCTAAGCCTAATTCTTCTATTAATTAAATAAATCCTTATTTATTTAATTAATTTGTTTATCCTCTTCTAGCCTTATTTCTCATTTAAATAAATACATTTATTTATTTAAATTATCCCTTTCTTAAATTAAATAAATATTTTATTTATTTAATTGTCCTACTTCTTCTATTAATTAAATAAATCTTTATTTATTTAATTAATTCATTATCTTTTTCTACACATGACACATGTCATTCATCTCTTATTTCATACACTACCTACCTCTTTCATTATTTTGGTATTTCCTTTACCTACCCTCTAATCCTAGCCGACCTCTCTTTTTACACCTCTCAATCTTAACCCTCCATTTCTTATTGTGTCTTCTATTTAAGGAGATGCTTTCTTCATTGTCAAACCCTAATGACATATCCTAATGAAATATCCTAATGACAGATTTTGGAGTACTTGGCTACACTACAATTCCACTTGCAACCACATTCCATTCTTTGTTGAGCTCTTGTGCATATAAAAATCTGAGAGCAAGTATATCAAGCAAGATCAATGGAGATAGGAAGAATGGAGATCAAAACCCTATTGGACATGTGATGGTATAATCTTTGTAATTTTGAGTTATTTGCATTGTCTTAGGTAATCTTCATATGTTATGGTGGATCTTTGTTCATTGTTAGGCTAGGGTTTTGTGGTTGAATTCATTTAGCCTTTCAATTTTGTTATTATTGTTATCCATTTTCACCATACATATTTTGGCACGCCCGGTGGGACCTGGATTTTTCTTAGATCTATGTTTTTTTTGCAGATTTTTCTAACCCTATATTGCTATTTTGTAAAACAATTTGGAGAATAACCTTGTGCAGCTAGGGTTTTGGACACAAAATCAAGATCTTGGAGAGATTCGATCATATCTCATAAACGGCTTGGAAATTTTGCACCAAATTTTTTATGCAGGTTGAAAAAAGTATCAGGAGCTCTCAATCCAAAATTCAGAATTTTTGGAGCAAATTTTCAATTTTTAGGAATTTTTTATTATTTTTCATAAAAAATTTATTTTGAGAGCAAATGAGAGAATTTTTCAGATTTTCTTACATTTTTGGAAATCTCTCATAATTATACACAAGATCTGTTCTTTGTGAATTTAATTTTGATGCAAAATATTTCCCTAAAAATCAGATCTTTAAAAATTAGGGTTTTTATTTATTTTGATCAGATCTCACAAACGGCTTCGAATTTTTCCATAAAATTTTTTGTGCAGGTCGGGAACAGTATCAGAAAGATTCAGTAAAAATTTTAGATTTTTTGGATCGATTTTGCATTTTATATGAATTTTTTATGATTTTTCATAAAAAATTAATTTTGAGAGAAAATTAGCGAATTTTTTGGATTTTCTTACATTTTTGGAAATATCTCAGAATTATACACAGGATCTGTTCTTTGTGATTTTAAATTTGATGCAAAATCATTCTTCAAAAATTAGATCTTTGAAAATTAGGGTTTTGCATTATTTTACTCATATCTCACAAACTGCTTGGATTTGTTGCAGGAAATTTTTTGTGCAGGTTTGGAAGACCATCAAAAATCTCCAGTAAAAATTTCAGATTTTTTTGATCGATTTTGCATTTTATATGAATTTTTTATGATTTTTCATAAAAAATTAATTTTTGGAGAAAATTAGCAAATTTTTTGGATTTTCTTACATTTCTGGAAATCTCTTAAAATTTTACAGGTGGTCTTTTTTTATGATGAATCAGGTCTTTGAATTGGTCAACAAAACGCATTATTGAAGGCCCCTATTTCATAAAGTCTTTTGGATCTAAAATTTACCTAACTTGTGTACTTGCAGGAAGGGGTGATCATTTGAAACAATCCAAACTACTAATAAATCTTTGTTGCAGGTCTTTGGCAAGGTTTTTTGGATTTTTATTGTGTGCCTTGTTTTCATAGACTAGCAAACACTTCAATTGGTGCACTAAAATTGAATCATTGTCTTTTGTGTCTTGAGCAATAGGCTCTTTTTGTTTAATCTTTAGAGGGCCTGTCTTCCCGTGTGGTCATTAGGACTACTAGTGAGAAGAGAACGACCCAAGTGGTAGCGAGGAAAACCCACCTCATCCAAACCACTATAATCAAATGTATTCATGGTGAAAACTATGAATAACGTGTGCTGATTAGTTCATACCGACACTATGTCTCCCCATAAACCCGTTTGATCAAATTTATTTGATCATTTGTAGGGCGTAACCCCTACCGGTTGGGAGCCTTCTGTATTTACAGAGCTGAAAGTGCCGCATGTATGGCCACACGAGCGGATGCCCTTACTAGCACCTTTTTGTTTTAGAAGCCCAAATCCTTCTAGTTGTTGGGGCAGGAGGTCGGACCTCTGGTAGCGGCCCACACACATACGGTTCTTAGTAGAGATACAAAGTTCGCCATGGGGAGTTTTCATGGGGACTGATGCTTGGCTGACCCGAGAAGTGAGTGCCGAGGGTGGAGCCAGTGAGGTCAAGCATCTAAGTATCCGCTCTGAATAGCGTAGCCTCGGGGGTAAAACCCCATGTGGGATCAACAACTATTGTCTTGGCCAGCCATAAGAATTGTGCTTGACTTATGTTAAACATTCAAACAATCAAGACCAAACAACAAAACATTGTGTCTTTTGTGTCTTCAAGTGTATGCAAAACAATTTTACATCAAACAACACACTTTTCTTGGAGTCATTGTCAGTCTAAACACTTGCAAACATTGAGTCCTCATCAATATTGTGTCCTCTTGTCACGAAAAATAGTCAAACATTCAGATTTGGTCACAACCAAAAACTTCACAAATTGGAAAAATTTCACAGTCCAACAAACAAAAGAAATCAGTTTCGGCATACTTGAGCTTCCTAGGTTGTCTCTTCAGATTTCATCTAGCATTCAACCTGTCCTTGGGTCTCACATAGTCCATCATTGCTTCACATCTCATTTTACATTCACAATTGTCTAAACTTGAGTCAAAAGGTCACTTGCTTGTCCTCATCATACTTTGTCAACACACTACATACAACTACACTTTGCTAAGTGGTCCCTCATCAAGGTTTCTTACCTTTGGGTCTCATTTGGTCTTACTTAGAGTCAAGGTCAGCTTACCTCATCAAGAGAAACTATCTTCTCTTTGGAAGTCACACCTACTCTACTACTTACATACTTGGTCTTACACTTTGGACATTGCAAGTACACCAAGATTCATTTACACTCCATACAACTCTTGGTCTTCCATACTCTTGCCATTTTCGTCTAGTCTCTCACATATTGGTCAAACACCTAGTTCATGGTTGAAACCCACCTTCAAAAATCTAGGAGAATAGCTAAAGAAGCTCAAGAATCCGCAAACATGAGTTCTTATGAGTATGACAATGATCTATTCTACAATCCTGAGCACACTACATTACCAGACATGAATGTTTATAGGCATAATCCAAATGTGGAAAGCGCAAACACTATAAACAACAATGCTACGCACAATGACAATGTTGACAATTCTTCAATACTATCAGCAGACATACAAGAATCTATAATGGATCCTCAATTCAATAGATTGGTTGAAGAGATAATGAGGAGAGATCGTCAATACTTTTTAAACATGATGGCACAAAGTGGAGCTAAAATACCACATGATTTTGACTTATCTCAACTTATGGAAAGTCGACCCTCACAACAAACTCAATCCAACATGGATCAAAGGAGACCAAATAGTGGAGGAAATAGAGGACCGAATATGATGCCTGAGTCACCATCAGTTTTGCTTCAAAAACCAGCAATCCCACATACACAAGCTCAAACATATGATACTTACATTCAAAGACCATCATGGAGGCCTTATGCTCAAACACATGCTCAAGATATGGGTCAATTAAGACAAGTGGATACTCAAGGACATCCTCAAAATTTTCACACAAGGAGACCTCATGTCAAAATTGGGGGCAACACAATGGAAAATGAAAGACCTGTTGAATATGGTTTATACACACAAAACAGATATGGGGTCCCTCAACAAGAAGTTATGCCAAGTGCTCCATACATGTCGCAACAATATAGACCTCCATATGGACATGTCTACGATCAGTATCATCCATACATGCAACAAGCTCCTCCTCAAATGGGTGTTTCAAACATGGGGTATGCTACAAGAAATCAGTCTCCTCCCAAGAATAATTTGGAACAACAAATTAGAGATCTACAAAAGAAAGTGGAGGACATGAGTACATCAAAACCTACATATACTATGAGAGATATATGCCCTTATCCCTTCGATAAGAGCATTCCAATGCCTCCATTTCCTCCACATTTTGTGACACCAAAATTCGACAAATATAGAGGGAGAGGAGACCCCAAGGCACACATAAGACAATTCTTCACAGCTTGCATTGAGGTAGCGGCAGAAGAAACATACTTAATGAGGTTATTCCCACAGAGCTTAGGAGATCAAGCTATGGAATGGTTTTCTCAATTACCTCCCGGTATTAAGTCATGGGGCGACTTGGCAGAAGCATTCATTCAGCATTTTTCTTACAACATTGAAACAGATGTCTCAGTTACTACCTTGTGCAATACTAAACAAAAAGAAGGAGAATCTTTCGCAACATTTTTACAGAGATGGAGAAACCTAGCTAGCAGATGCTCTTGTGAGATCCCGCAAAAACAAATGGTGGAGATGTTCACACAAAATGTTAACAAAGCTATTGGCTATGATCTCAGAAAAGCTTGTTTGTCTACATTCAAGGATGTCATTGAAAAGGGCCTAGCAACAGAAAAGGTCTTAATTGAACAAGGAGTTATCAAACTATTCAAAGAAAACAAAGAGGACTTCAAAGGAAAGGACAAACCAAAATTTTGGAACAAGAACAAGAACACAGTTAATGATGGTGTTGTTGATGCCAACACAGTGAGACCCAAAGTCGTCTTTTTTGGATCAAGTTCTACCAACAATCAAGTGAACAATCAAACAACTTCTAAACCACGAAGGAAGTACACTCCATTGGGAGAACCACTTGAATCAGTATTCAAAAAGCTTGTAGCAAACAAAGTGATCACGGTCCCAGATTTTCCTCCATATGAACCAAAGGTAAAACCGAATTGGTGGAATGATGATGAGTTTTGTGAGTTTCATAAGAGCAAGGGTCACAAGACAAGTAATTGCCATCGATTGAAAAACATTGTGCAAGATCTCATTGACAGAGGAGATATAGAGATTGAGGGACATTCATCTAACCAAGAGCATGAGGTGTTTAAGGAACCATTCCCAAAACATGACAAAGGAAAAGGCAAAGTCACAGATGATCAAGCCAATTACACCAGAGCACCTTACAATTATGATTCTACCATCAATCACATCTCAATGGACAATCATATCTCTACCATTACTATCAAAAATAAAAATCCTGAGAATCCTTCTCAAAGACCCAAAATTGTCCTAAAGGGTGTGGGATCTTCATCCGAAGCTACCTCTGAATGTCATGTTACAACCCGTCGAGGTAAGATTACATTGCCAGGTGCCTCCACTAAGAATACCAATCCTTTATCTACCAAGCCTGAGTACGATCTTATAGAACAACTAGGGAAGACACCCGCGCTCATCTCCATTCTTGAGCTCTTACGTATATCTCCTGCACATAAAGCCATCCTCGACAAAATCTTGAGAGACACTGCTGTCTCTACTGATCTGAACGTGGACCAATTTCAAGCCATGGTGGGATACCTTTCCATTCCACACTCCCTTACATTCACGGAAGCCAATGACGCCTCCGTAAATCAGCTACATAATGCCCCACTACATGTTGAAGCCTTCATACACAAACATCAAATAAAACGAGTCCTGATAGATGGAGGAGCAGGTCTAAACATTTGTACATTGAGCACTATTAAACAATTGGGATATTCCGACAAAGCTATGAATTCTACAAACAAAATTACTATCAAAGCATATGATGATGAAGAGCGTTCATCCAAAGGCACAATCACCTTACCTCTCAGAGTTGGGCCAGTTACAAAGGATGTGGTTTGTCAAGTACTTGATCTGGATCTCACATACAACATATTGCTAGGGCGTCCATGGATTCATGAGATGAGAGCAATACCATCTACATATCATCGATGTATCAAGTTTCCACACAATGGAGTTGAAGTGACCGTCAAAGCGGATCCAAATCCATTCATATATTGCAACAATCTACAACCTAGATCAGAAATAACAATCCCAGTCAATTGCGAAGCTATTCCATCATCAGCATATGTGAATCCAGAATCATTAAAAGTTTCTACATCAAAACAAGCAGAGCACAAAGAAAACTTCAAGTTTAAAGACATGGGATGTGGTGAGTATATCTTTCATGTTGATCAACTCCCACTATCTCCTAAGACATTCAATCGACAAGAACAATCTACAAACAATTTGCAATGTCAAGGAATTGGGTGTGAACCACCTAGTGTTGTGGCTACTAAGTCCGAATGCAAATCTCCTCTAGTGGTGGAAGCAACTCTTGATATCAACAATCCTAAGAGTGGTTCCAACAAAGAATCTATTGAGCGTATCGCCAACCCTCTTGAGGACTCACATAGATTTACCATATCATCCACTCATTCCATTTCCACTCCACTTCCAGACTTGGATCAACAAGAATTACAAAAGCCCTTACTCATTGGGGATCAAAAATCAAGCTTTGAAAAGAAAAATCTAAAAGTCAAAAATAAAGAAAATTCCTTCAGTCCAAATCAAAATCAAAAGCTATTGGACTCAGCAAAAATCAAGGTCAAGGATAAAAATCCAATGAAAGAAAAAGAGCAAGAGTTGATCTCCCCTAATATCAAAATAACTGGGGGCAAAAGCTCTAAAATTTCAAGTCAAAAAGCATACTTGTTGATCCTAAGTCTCCATCATGCTATCCTACTTTCACTTCTTTTCACAATCATAAGCCTTCATAACTCATCCACTTGTTCCACACATCTTTTTCCTTCTGGTGATACATCATGGACCTTTAATGGAGCTTCCTCAAAGGACTTTGCTATCAGTGATGCCCAAACTTCTTTAGGTGACACGCATATGGGCCTGTGTAGTCCACACACTAGTAATTCTATCTCAGTTCCTTTATCAAGGAAGACAGTCACTCAAGCTACACATCATTCAGTCAAGGAACAATGCAGCTACAATCACAAAGTCAAGCCTCGCGCATTTGAGGTAGGTGACTTAGTACTCAGAGAGAACCCCAAGAATCAGCAAGACAGAGATAAGAAGGGCAAGTTCGAACCAAACTGGCTTGGTCCTTATATCATCACAGCGGTATATGGATCTGGGGCATATCAGCTCTCAACTACAGAAGGTGAACCCTTGGAGGATCCTATCAACAGCATGCACCTTCGCAGGTTCTACACATAAGCTCTTCGGAACATCCTAATTCAAAAATACAAAAAAAAAAATCAAAAATTTTCAAAAAAAATACAAAAAAAAATTATAAAACAAAAAAATCGTTACATGGTGAAAACCTGGCAAACAGGCGCCTTGTGACAACAAAAAAATTGAAAAATCGAAAAAAGTAAAGAGAAATAATTTCGTCCAACAGTGAAAACCACTTCGGTGGCGCCCTAGGCAAGTACCATGGTGAAAACTGGGTCACCAACGCCATGCGTAGAGACATTGCTCCTCCCTCCTTCAGGATTCTCTTTCATCCTTTCACTTCGCACACACTCACAACCTATTCATCCATAATAAACTTACTTTGTCCCATCGTGGCTTGTTATTGATCTACCTAAGATTGGTTAGCCATTCATAATAAATCTCCCTTTTCACATCCCTTTCCATCCATAATAAATCAGATCCTATCTGTGGCTAAGGCAAATTCTACGTCTAGTAATGGGTGTGGAACTGAGAACATCACATGTTTCGAGGAGTACAGTTTCTTCCAGCTTCCTTCAAGTCTATCCGCGCACAATCCGCAATAAAGCAACATTTGCATCACAGATCCGCAATAAAGTTTCATCTTCTCCGCAATAAAGTATCAGTTTCATGGATTCAGTTAGTTTTAGATGAGACACAGCAGCAACAATGGGCTTCAACAAATCAAATCTTTCAACAAACTCAGACAACATATGGTTCAGTGCTATCTATCCTTTTTGTGAAAGTGAACATTGTGACCACAATCAAAATTTGACTTATACAAGTGACAAGAGACACTAAACTTGAGGACTACAGTGGATGTTGGTGTCGAGTCTTGGTTTTCTTTTGATTTCATCTTTTTTGGTGACATGTCTTTTAGCTTTTCTAGGATGTCTCTGACTAGAGATTCTATCTCCAGGATGTCTTTGACTAGAAAGGCGAGGATGGGGTATCGTCACCTATTTGCATTTGCTGTCTATGGATTGTCTTTTAGTAATGCTATGACTTGTCCAAGGATATGAGGACACTGTGAGTCTAGTATGAACTGGGGCATTCCTTGTTTGTGACTGTCTTATCTCCATGCAAACAGGTACAATGACTTTCTGGGCCGAACAAATGCCTCGATTGTCATAACCTATTCTGCCATAATAAGCTCAATGATGATAATGCACAAGAAGCTCTTTCATGTTCATATCTTCTGTCTTCCATCCCCCTTTATTGATTGACTTCCATCATCCTTCTCGAGTCCGCGTAGCCCGCTATCACATGACTGAGTATAATGACACACCAAAAACATTTGCATTTCATATAGTTACACCTGCATCACCACATATAAGCATTTCATACATACATATAGATATCACAATTGCATCACATCCTGCATACAACACATGTTAGCACATCTCACATTTTCATTATGTAAATAATCATTTGCATTATCATATTCATTTGCATTACATACATTCACATTTGCATCATGCATCACATATACAACATAAAAGAACAAAAATATATTGCATTGCATCATATAAGCATCCATATCATAAAACATGTATCACATAAGAACATTTCATCACATAAGGTACACATGCATATAGCTGCCGCAAAAATGGATCATCTCTCATATATAATCAAAAGTGTCATGATACAATGATGTCAAAAGAATCATATGGCTACAAAATCACCCGCAGGTGTCTACAATACAAAAATGGTACAATACTGATACATAGGGAGCCCTCTACGGCTATGATGAATTCCCTTCCTCGGAGCCGCCTGGCCTCGACGGAGTTTGAGCCCTAGAAGGACCCACCCCAAGATCAACTCTCCTAGCCCCTGCGTCCCCTGCAGCCACCCCTCGTGTCATCCTATCCAGACAGAGGAACCCACTGATAACTCCTGTCAACACTATTGGTAGTGCTAATCCTGTCCATGTCATGGTATCCCATGCCACATGTCCCACCCTCATCCCTAGTCCTGGATCCTAGAACACTCGTCTCAGTGCATCCCTATCTCCATCTCGATCATAGGGTACTAACTCCCCATCGATCGGTATCCGTAGAATCCTATATACATCCTCCAAGGTGACTGTCATCTCACCCATCGACAGATGAAACGTACAAGTCTTCGAGTGCCATCTCTTAGCTAGTGCAGTCAGCAATCCCATGTTCGCCTGAAACTCAGGCACATACAGAATGTATCTCAATCCCATAGCCTCAATCGCGGCTCAGTCCTCAAGTGTCAACTCAGGTCGCAATCTTTGTGTCGACGAGAATCTCTCCCGTGACTCCAACATAGGCAAATACTCCTGCAGTCAAGCAACTCAATCATGTCAGTTATCGTGGCATTCACTGTTTATCACAAAATGCTACTTGCTATCTAAATGCATATGGCTATCTACCCTAGTGACACTCACTGTTCATCCCAAAGTGTTGCTGATTATCCTAGTGGTACTCCCTGTTCATCACAAAGTACTACGTGTGTGACACTCCCTGTTCATCACAAAGTGTTACTCACATTTGCACTCCCTGTTCATCACAAAGTGCTACTCATATTTTAGTACTCCCTGTTCATCACAAAGTACTCTATCTTGGTACTCACTGTCATCACAAAGTGCCTTGATCTATCTTAGTCTTCCCTAGAGGACCTTCTTGAGTGTATCCTCTCAGCAGCTTATCCAATCGACAGCGTATGTTCATCACAGAACTGCCGCTTTGACCTGGAAGACACAAATTCACATTTTTGGACACAAACACATTTTCTTGACATAAATGCGCATTTATTACATTACCTAGTATGAATTAATGACAATAATAAATGCATCAAAGTACGAGGAGGTTTTGTGGTACTCACTAGCTCTCCTGCCTCCGTTGGCCTCTAGAATCGGTGAACACGATCGAATCTGTGAACAAAAGCCATCATTGCTGACTGTTGCTGCTTTATTTTCGCTTTGCACTATGCTCTTGTGACGGTGTAGATGACAATGAGGATGTATTTTCCCCCGTGGTCTATCTTATAGATTGCCCTAGCTCTCATTTCCCGAGTCAGTCTTCCTTATCCTGTGACTTTGTCACTTTATCTGATCAGTCCATTCTATCCCGTTTTTCTTATCGAGAGATTGTCTGCAATCTTTTCAGACATTTTCATCCAATCTCTCGAGGGGGCATATAATTCCCATCTTGGGGCAACTCTGTATCAGTTCATCTTATTTTTTTTGAAACAACGCGACAAGCCGCATTGTCTCAAAGAGGGGCAAAATGTAGACACTCAAAATTGTCATGTCTAATTAAATAAATATTTTATTTATTTAATTATCTAAGCCTAATTCTTCTATTAATTAAATAAATCCTTATTTATTTAATTAATTCGTTTATCCTCTTCTAGCCTTATTTCTCATTTAAATAAATACATTCATTTATTTAAATTATCCCTTTCTTAAATTAAATAAATATTTTATTTATTTAATTGTCCTACTTCTTCTATTAATTAAATAAATCTTTATTTATTTAATTAATTCATTATCTTTTTCTACACATGACACATGTCATTCATCTCTTATTTCATACACTACCTACCTCTTTCATTATTTTGGTATTTCCTTTACCTACCCTCTAATCCTAGCCGACCTCTCTTTTTACACCTCTCAATCTTAACCCTCCATTTCTTATTGTGTCTTCTATTTAAGGAGATGCTTTCTTCATTGTCAAACCCTAATGACATATCCTAATGAAATATCCTAATGACTGATTTTGGAGTACTTGGCTACACTACAATTCCACTTGCAACCACATTCCGTTCTTTGTTGAGCTCTTGTGCATATAAAAATCTGAGAGCAAGTATATCAAGCAAGATCAATGGAGATAGGAAGAATGGAGATCAAAACCCTATTGGACATGTGATGGTATAATCTTTGTAATTTTGAGTTATTTGCATTGTCTTAGGTAATCTTCATATGTTATGGTGGATCTTTGTTCATTGTTAGGCTAGGGTTTTGTGGTTGAATTCATTTAGCCTTTCAATTTTGTTATTATTGTTATCCATTTTCACCATACACAGGTATTACCCCAAGATTCTCTCTAAGATATTCAAAAGTTTCCTCTCTCAATCAAATGATGTCTGCTTGTTTTTCTCTATGATCTGCTCATATTATCTTCAATATTCGCACATACCAAATACCACACCCTGTTACATCTTCGTATCACAAATGAGATCTTACATTTATACCAAACCTAAGACCAAATGTGTAGGTCGGCTCACTAAGAATATTACATTCAAATCAATTACAAAATAAGTCTTAATGCAATACAAGATGTCGGCTTCAATACAATAACCAACAACAAATCATCTCCATAACGTGTTGTGCTGATCTGGAATAGATAACATGTATCGGTCCATAACCTCGACCAATTTGCTGGTAACAACAAATATGTCAACCCGATTAGACCAAATACCAAAACACCAAAACCAAATATCCAAACCATGTTTTCTACATAATCAAGTGATCTCCAGATGATAACAAGTTTTCATCAATGTCGATGAACCATATATCGGTGACTGTGCATAAGTCAATGTCCTTACTGGTGAACACAATGTATCGGTAACATAACCATAGCTCTCTAGAAGGATAAGTGTTGACATCAATGACAAAACTAATGCAACACATCCATAATACCAACATAAGTTGTTCGCCCTCTGTCGAATCCTGAGATATTTCTGAAGTCAAAATTTGTGTGGCTTCTGATACCTTTGATAGATGCTTCTAATATTTCTTTGAGGAAAAAGGCTCGTGAACTTCAGGCTCTGGCGGTTATTATCCAGGTTTGGGGAAACTCTATTCCTCTTTCAAAGCTTCAATGTAAGATCCACTCGCACTGGTATGGAACCCTGTACTTCTAGGTTTTATCTGCAAGTGCTTTTATTGTTGTGTTTGATTCTCCTGAAGCTAGGGATAAGGCTTTAGAGGTCCCATTTTTTTGGTTGGGTAAGAATTTAGTTTTTGTTGAAATCTAGAAGCCCTTCTTCGATCCCACTTGGCTTTCTTCCAAACAGATTCTTGTTTGGTTTAAACTCTCTCAGTTACCTTCTGAATTTGTTGAGTCGGATATTTTAAAGAAAATTGGGGATTCCTTTGGTAAATTTTTAATATCGCACTCTGTTTTTTAGGATGGCTATTTTTTGGTTAAAATTTGTGTTTTGCTTGCTGCAAATGTGTCCCCCCCTCGAACTTGCAACATTCAGTCCTTTGCTAGTATTTGGCGTCAAAATCTTGTAAAAGATTCATTGGAATTTGCTCGTTCTTCAGTTGTTATGGACTCGACTTTGTTCTTTGAAATGAAAAAGATTAGATTTGCTTCCAGATCTTTAGATTCTTCTGTTGATAGAAATCCTGAAGGTTTTTCTTGGAATTTTGTGTCAACTATTGTAAAAGACTCTCACATTTCACTTGACATTTATCCTTTGGATAAAAATGTTTCAGTTGGCATTAATATAGATTCAATTAATTGTTCTGTTCCTTCACAAGTTTTGGGCCTGGACAAGGATACTTGTGTGGGTAATGTTAATCTCTTGTCTAAAACTGATGGGAAATTTCCCGTGAAATATGTGGGTTTGGAAATAGATAAGTCAGGTGTTATGGGTTCTTCTTTGCGTGTTAGCCCTACTATGCTGGTTTCTAATGGGCCTTCTTTGGTTACTAATAGTCCTCTTATCGCTCTAGATGTTGAACTTATTGCTCAAGTGCAAAATATTGTTAATAATAATAATATTGTTTTTAATTTTGAGCTAGCTGATAAATTAATAACCTCGATTAAAGTTGGCTAAGGTAGGTTGGACAATAATCTATCTACTTTCCCTGCTAGTAACTCTTTTGAATTGCTCAATCCTGAAAGGGCTTTGGTCCCCTATGTTCTTGGGGTTCCATCGCATGCTATTAGGGAGGAGGGCATGGATCTAGGTAAGGATAAGGTCCCTGCTCCTTTAGATGGCTTACCATTGATTCAGTCCCCACTCTCGCATGCTTCTCCTTTTTGCACTCCTACAAAGAGGGGTCATAAGCCTAAGCATGTTAAAACTCAATTGGAGATTGATGTTGGTATCCAATCAAGTATTATTGCATCTTTGGATTCTTCCAAGAAGAAGAGGACCAAAAATCCTTTTAGTTTGTCAGTTACAAGAGCCTTGGCTTCTAAACAAAGGAGTTTGTTGTGGAGAAAGTTTCTCGGACTCCAAATTATGAAAAGAGGGGAGTCAATGCCTCCCCTCTAGCCCAATGAAGATAATATCTTGGAATGTTAGGGGCATTTCCTCTAGCCCAATGAAGATAATATCTTGGAATGTTAGGGGCTTAAATGCCCCTAACAAGAGACACTTGATTAAATCTCAATTGGACTTAATGAAGTGTGATGTTGTGATGTTGCAAGAAACTAAATTAGACTTAACTTCAACAGATATGTTATTTTCCTTTTGGAGATACTGGAAGTTTTGTGCCTCTCCTTCTTTAGGGGCGTCTGGAGGTCTTTCTTTTCTTTGGAAAGATTCTACTATGGATCTCTCTTTGGTTGCCTCTTCATCTAATTGGATGCTTGGTCTAGTTAAGAGTAGGGTGTCAAATACTAAATTTTGGTTGTTTAATGTTTATGGGCCTGTTGGGGCGGTGGAAAAAAGGAAGCTTTGGGAAAATCTAGCCTTGATTGCTTCTCCTTTATTGAATGCCTTCTTGATTGTTGGGGGTGATTTTAATGCAATTTCTTGTATAGAAGAGAAAGCTGGGGGAATCATCCCTAATAAGCATTCTATTGCTGACTTTTGCCTCTTTATCAGTAATTTGAATTTAGTTGATTGTAAGCCTCAAAATGGTTCCTTTACCTAGACTAATATGAGGAAAGATTTTTGTCAAATTGTTGAAAGAATGGATTGGTTTTTGGTGTCTAATACCTAGTATAATTCTGGTCAGGACTTTTTTTCCCCAGTTTTACCTTTTTCTGGTTTGGATCATTTTCCTATAATGATTTCTATACTTGACGATAGGGCTCGTAGGAAGCTTCCTTTTAAGTTTGAGCCGATGTGGTTCAGGGATCAATCTTTTTTGCCTTTATTAAAACAATGGTGGGTGTATGCCCCATATGTTGTTGGATCAAGAATGTTTCAGATAGTTAAGAAATTGTTTTTTTTGAAAAATAAAATCAGAGGTTGGAATTCCTCTCATTTTAAGAACATTTTTGGGGAAAAAGCTAGGATTCAAGAGGAAATAGAGCAGATTAATAAGATTATCTTGAGCTCGGGTATGACTTCTTTGTCTTTGGAGAGGCTTAAGTCTCTAAAAATTCAGTTGGAGGAAATTTTGGCTAGGGAAGAGTCTTATTGGAGACAGAAATCTAGGGATCTATGGTTATTAAAGGGGGGTAGAAATACTAATTTTTTTCATTCTTCAACTAAGTTAAGGTGCCAGCATAATAGAATCTCCTCTATTATTGATTCTCATGGGAAGAGTTTATCAGATGAGGATGATATTACTTCTGAAGCTGTAAATTTTTTTAGGTCTCTGCTCTCGACTGAGCCTGTTTCCTTAGACAATACTTTTGTAAATACGGTCCCCTCTTTAGTTAGTCATGAGGATAATAGGATTCTTATGGCTCCTTTCTCTTTGGAAGAGTTAAGGGGGTGGCATTTTTCATGCATTCGGAAAAGGCCTCGGGTCCGAATGGGTTTACGGATTTATTTTTTCAAAAGTGTTGGGACTTTGTGGGGAATGATGTTTTATTAGCCTTGGAAGAGTCTAGGCAGAATAGATCTATTCTGAAGGAACTTAACACTACTCTTACTGCTATTATTCCTAAAGTGGATCATCCTAGCTCTTTTTTTTATTTTCGCCCTATTGCTCTTTGTAACACTTTATACAAAAATTTTACCAAGGCAATTTCGGCTAGATTGGCTATGCTCCTTCCCAAGATTGTTTTCATTGAACAAAGTGGCTTTGTGCCTAGTAGGGAAACTCCAGAGGGTGCAATTGTAGCCCATGAGGTCCTGCATTCCATTTTGAGACAGAAAATTTCGACTACGATTCTGAAACTTGATATGCTTAAAGCTTATGATCGGGTTAACTGGCAATCTCTTGTTGTTGTATTGAAGTGCTTTGGATTTTCCCATAGTTGGATTAAATGGGTCTTTTCTTGCATTTCTTCTGCTTGATTTTCAGTTTTGATTATGCTTCTTTGGCAGAGGCTAGAGTAATCAAGAAGATTATTACTGATTACTCTTCTTTTTCCGGTCGGAAAGTTAATGTTTTAAAATCTAAGGTTTTCTACTTGAATGTATCCCCCTTAGTAAAAAATAGGCTTATTCAATTTTGGAGCTTTCAAGTGGGTGCTTTTCCTTGCAAATACTTAGGCATTCCTTTTTTGATGGGTAGGATAAATATATCTTTTGGGATAAAGTGGTGCATGCGATTTCTTCTAGAATTTCTTCCTAGAATCGTAAATGGCTCACATTGGCAGGTAAGATTCTGCTAATTAAGTCAGTACGTCATGCCATTCCTACATATCTGATGTCTATCCTAAGAACTCCCCCCAAAGTTATCCAGGGACTCAATCAGTCTCTAAGATCTGTTCTTTGGAATGATAACATTGGGGGCAAAAAGAAGCTTCCTCTTCTGGCCCGGGATAAGGTTTGTCTCCCTAAAGAATTTGGAGGTATAGGTATTTGAGATCTAGTGCCCGAGAATAAAGCATTGGGGGCTAAGATTGTATGGAAATTATATAAGGATCCATCGAGTAAACGGGCATCCATTATGTTTACTAAGTACCTAAGTGGACCTCCTAGAGAACGGATTTTCACAGTAGCTTCTCTTCCAAAATGTTCATCCTTTTGGAATTTTCTGGTTAGTTGTAGATCGGTCATCCTTTTGCATCTTTCTTGGGTTTTCCATAATGGTCATCATGCATTGTCTTCCATTCATGATTGGTCTCCACTGTCTCATATTCTTTCTGATCTTTGGGGGGGTTTTTTTGCTGATTATTTTGTCATTGATTCTTCAGGTCCTTATCCAGTATCTAGATGGAATTCTATTGCTTTCCTAACCATTGAGAATGATCTTAGACTTGCTTTTGAGGTAGAACTTGAAAATAGAACTCTTGTGTTTCAAAATAAAGAAGATACTTTGGTTTGGACCAAAAGTGCCTCAAGTTCCTACTCAGTTAAGGAGGGGTATAAATCCTTGTCTCAATCCTCTTCTTCCTTCCATTGGTCGTCTCAGCTTTTCTGGAATTCAGTGTGTCTTCCTAAAGCTGGCTCTTTTGCCTGGTTGGCAGTTCAAGATAGAGTCCTAATCGGGATGAGATTGGATAGGCTTGGGATTACTATGGTTTTTCCTTGTGTGTTTTGTGGTTTTTTTATGGAAAGCATGGATCATGTGTTCTTGCATTGTCTGTTTGCTTTGGAATGTTGGTACTGGTTATTTGGAATGCTTGGTTGGTCCTCTACTATTAGTCCTAGTTTACTATCACATTTTCGGGCTTGGCCTTTGTTGTATTCATCCTCATTTTACTCCTCTACTTGGATTGTGGCACCTTCTATAGTTATTTGGAGCATTTGGCTGGAGAGGAATTCTAGAATTTTTAATCATAAGTTTGCTTCACTTAAGGAGGTTATTGACAAGATTCAGTCCTCCATTTCTGAGGTGGTTATTTCCTATATCTATAAAAACTTAGAGCATCTAAGGTCCTTTTCTCAATGGGATAATTGGGTTACATAGAAATGGAGTTCTCTCCAAGTCATCCCTTCTCATGGGGCGGTAACATCTAAATTAACCTCGCTTGCCAATCGTAGGATGGCCAAATGGATGCCCTCCCCCCCAATTCTCCTTCAAGTTAAATTTTAATGGGGCTGCTAAAGGTAACCCGGGGAAGGCTAGGGTTGGGATAGTCATTATTGATCATAATTCTAAGGTTGTTAAGGCTGTTGATAAGTATATTGGTGTCAGCTCCAATAATGTTGTTGAATTTCAAGCGTTATCTTTTGGCCTGGATCTTGTCATATCTCTGGGAATTAAGGGCATCATCATTGAAGGGGACTCAATGTTGGTCTTTCAGTCGGTCTCTGCTAAGAAATGTGTCTCTTGGCATCTGTAGTACTTGTTAGAGCACATCCTTACACAGTTGAAGTGTTTTCCTACCTTTACTATATCTCATTGTTATAGGGAGATAAATGTTATTGCAGACTACTTGGCTAATAAGGCTATTGTTGAAGAGGCTGAGTATTTGGAGGTTTCCCCTCGAGATATTCTTGCCTCTTGTATTTGTATTCTCTTTTAAAATAGATTGGGCATGGTTGTAGCCTACATTACACTCCTTGCTGGGTGTGGTTTTTCTTTCGCATATGACATTGAGGAGGGTGTTGTCTGCCTTATGGTAACTCCCTTGTTAATGGCATATGTGGGAAGTATTTCCACATGGAGCAAGGAGGGTGTGGAGACTGGAATTGTGTGCCCTGCATCCCACCTATTTGGTTTGTTATGTGATGTATTTGTTCTTCACAGGTCTGATGTTGCCTATTTCTTATGTTAATGTTCTATTTTTTGAGTTTGGCAGTTGTATGAGTATTCGGGGTTCTCTAGCTAATTACTCATTACTTGTATATCTATGATATTGTGTGGGCATATTCCTTTCATTATACCTTACTCTTTAGTGATTTCATTTGCTAATCATTTTGTGATATGTTGGGGAAGATGTCTCGGGTATCATTGCTTGAACGTGTTCATTTATTAATGTTCACTTGCTCAGTTATTTTATGATGATTTCTTTGGATTACTGTTTTGGGTAATCAGTGGGGGTCGTGTTTCGGTAACATGGCATATTATTATCTGGTTTCTATTTTTTGGCATATTATTATGTAGAACGTTCCTTATTTATTATTTTTTTAGTTGGTCTCTGCACATTTGAGGAGGTTTCGCGTGTGGATTTGATATTTCTCATAATGCTTCCTCTGTTGGGCTGGTATTTATTGAGGCTCTGATGTTGGCCTTCTCATGTTTCTCTCTTCTATGGTATCATTTTTTATATGGTAAGAATGTTTTGTTTTATCTAGAAGATCTTGGTTAGGTTCGGTAGCTGACAGTTGTATTTGAGATCTTGGAATTTGCAGTTGGTTTGGTACATGAGATGGCTTCTCATCTTGTTGCTCTTTTCTTGGCTTCTTTTGTGGGCATTTCTGTGGTTTGGCTTTACTCTGGCTCCTAGAGGTCTTCAACACCCTCTCCTCCTTATTTGGGTTATATTATGTTTACTCACAATGTTTGTATTGGCAGGATCTCTTATTTTGATTTCCCTTCTACTCCATGGTATCATTCTAATCAGTGGCTTGGAGAATTGTGTTTCATAGACAAGGGTGGTCCTGCTTTGAGTTTTTGGCTCATCTTATTCTTTTTTGGATGGATATACTTCCTCCTGAGTTTTCACTCTATCATGTTTCTCTCTGTATGCCTTCTCTAGCATCTTCCTTTATATCTAATAAGGCTTATGTAATTGGGATGGGTTTTGGATGAATTATGCCAATGGGCTTCTTGTAATGGGTAGATAGGCTTGTGTTTCTTGAGCAATACTAGAGGGTTTTCTTAGTGATTCTTTCCCTTCAGTGCTCTTTGAATCAAACATTGTAAAAAATAATATTTATTAATATATTTTAGTGGTTTTATCTACTTTTATCAAAAAAAAATAAAATAGATGGAGTCAATTGGTAAGCTATTTGGGCAATGCACATTGTTTATTTTATAGAAATTAAAATAAAATGTCTTATAATACTACAAAGACTTATAAGAGAAATAATTTTAATTAAAATAAAATATTTTTTCTAATGCAAGGAAGACTTATTCATGAGAAATAATTTGAAAATGTTAAATTTTTATTTTCAATAACAAAATCATTAATGTTTTGGGAGAATCTTTTACATGCATATATAGTCAATATTTATATATTTAAAAGAAAAAAATTAGTGTGCTATCAAGTTAATTAATAGAAAACAATTAAATTAAATAATAAAGTTGTATAAAGTAATGTTAGAATAAACGAATATTGATTTTTTTTTTAAATTATAATATATTAAGTAACATACCAGGTTTACCCTACCCATGGGATCAGGTTTGCAAAATCATAATGAAATACTTCACCCTCGAGGGTAGGTATGGAGTGTTCTACTATTATCACTTCCTGCCGCTAAACCACTTCTATAACCGTGACACCATTTATTTTCCTTTCTTTCTGTTGCATGCTCTTGAGTCCAATGTTAAAGATGTCTGCAATTGTATGAGCCAAGAGGGCAATTTTACCATCCTCCACCAGGGGCTGATGTTTAGGCTTTACAACTTTCACAAGACCCTCTACCCTCCTAAACCTATCTTGGTTCAGCCCACCCCCTCCATTCTGGGTCCCGTTGAAGGCTCTAAAAAAGGACCCAAGAAATCTTTGAAAAAGCCTATGAATCCCTGTCAAGCCCCTGACCAAGGCCCCCCTGATCCCCTTAAAATTGGGGAAAAAAATAAAAGCAACCCTTCCGCTGCGAAACCCACCTCCAAGAAACCTAAAAAGGAGCCCAAAATCCTCCTTGTTGAGTTTGATGTTGAGGAGGGCATCACCCCTCGCAAATCCCACAGAAAAAAATATAGGATGAAGCAAATGGAAATGAGAAAGCATTATGTCGAAGATAAGGAGGACTATGAGAAAGTGGAAGGTGAAAAGGGGGAGGAAGATCTGGAGGCCACGAAGGACTTGGATTCCTCTAATTTTGGCACCAACGTCCCCAACTCGGAGACCATCATGGAAGATATCAAGAAAACCTCCCCTCATCCCAACTCTCCTCTGCCCCACACCTTGGAGGATGATGGTAGACACTCTGACGATGGGAAGACTATTGTGGATGAAGGGGAGAAGAAAGAGGAGTAGTGTTCAGGTTGCAAGGCTTTCTCCGAAGATCTTATGGGGGTTAAGAAAAATTTGGAGCACCTGGAGTCCTATGTCAACAAGATCAGGAAGTTCACCGCCAAAGTTATGCACTCATCTGCTACCTTGATGTGCTTGCTTCACCCAGACAAAGCGGACTCAGAAGGGATGGGCAACGACACCACTAAGGAACTATTTTAGTTCCAAGCTGATGACTGGATTGGCCTCATGCTCTCCCAACACATGGGTGCTAATAATTAAGTTGTATGGTTTTTTTACATCCTTTTTGCTTTAGTTTTTGTAGTTGGAACGTTAGTTTCCATAGTAATACTGCTACTCTTAAAATTTATTATTGTTATGACATTATGATGGGTCATTGTTGGTTATGGCACTTATTGGACAAGATTGGTTTCAATCTTGGGTTTTCCAATAATGGCAGGCAGTTTTTGTTTTTGATTATTAGAGTAGGGGTTGGCTGACTGTTGTGTTTTTGCGGTGTGTGTGTTGGTAATGGTGTGTCTGTTTATCTCGGGTCAGCCCTCGGCTTTGGCTGCTATCTAATCAAAAACATACCACGATGTTACTATCAATTTTACATATATTCAATAATAAAATAAATTGAAAAAATAGTATTTTCAAAATATAATATTATTAAATAAATTATAGATTCATTGTGGGCATTGTTTTGGCTAGCTCTATATTTTTTTTTCAATAAAAGTGGATTATTCCACTAAACGTTTTTATTAATATTTTTTATTTTTTACACAAGATTCAAAGAGCATACTGGAGGAAAGAACCCTAGGAAGAAAACCTTTGGTCACAACTCATAAAATAAACCTATAGTATCTAACAGATCATTTCATACACCCCGCCAAAACTACATACAAAATGCAGTCACAACACATATAATATCAGTTTTACATAGAGCCCATATGGCAATTTGCAAAAAAAAAAAAACCCATTGGATAATTTTCAAATGTAGACTCCATAGCTACTATCAATGGAATAAGATAGAATTTTCCAAAGCCCTGTGCCAAATCCCATGAGCCAAAAACCTTCCTACCAAAAAAGAAAGTATCAAAAAACCTTTGGAAAAACACTATTGTATCAAATACCATGAGCTCGAACTCTCCTCTAGACAACAAACATGAATACTTGAAATGAAAGGGGAAAGCGGGAATAATTATCATCAAAAAAATTTACATCAACATTACTCAAGAAAATCACATAACTATTGTTGCAACCTTCCCATACCCGAGAAGGAATTTCCTCAAAACCCACCTCTCATTGATTAGCATTGCTATCAATGGCTAAATTTGCCAAATAATCTGCAATCTTATTAACTTCTTTGTAACAATGGGATAACAAAAAAGATTCAAACAATTCTAATTTTTGTAAATTGAGATCAAGTATATACTGCAAATTCTAACAATTCAATTTATTTTTCATAAGACATTGAATAATCACCATAGAATCACCTTCAATTATTAAGTCCTTGATTCCCAAAGAGATTTCCATATCCAATCCAAAAGACAAAGCATGAAATTCAGCATAATTGTTAGTTTTAAAACCAATAGCATGACACTTAGCTTGAATAAAATTTGCATTGTGATCATAAATTACCACGCCTACCCTAGCCGACCTAGGGTTACCACGAGAGGCCCCATCAAAATTCAGTTTAAAGTGCCCCTGCAGAGGAGATTTCCATCTAGCAGAGCATCTCTTACCTATTGCATCATTCTCTTTTAAAATTGAACCATGAGAGGGTAAAATTGACAACATCTTCCGAACTCTAGTAACTCTACTAACCCAGTGCGAAAAAGAAGTAAGATTTTCCAAATTCTTATAAATAAATGAAAAAGAAACCTCAGAGATTCAAGACTCAATTTTTAATAGAACCTCAGACACAGGAGAACTTGTTTTTTTAAATATCCTATTGTTTCGCTCTAGCCAAACATTCCAAATCACAATAGATGGAGATATGATCCAAAGGCATGCATAAAAAGATGAGGCAAACATAAAGGGCCAAGATATAAAATGAGAAATGAGATCCTTACCAATAACAAAGGATATATTTAACTTCTCAAACAACCACTGCCAACATTCATAAGCATAATCACAATGTAGGAACATGTGTGAAGAAGATTCCAAATTTTTGTTACAAAGGACACAAGGGAAAACAACAGTAATACCTTGCATGTACAGTCTCATACCTGTAAGGACTTTGTCTTGAACTACCAACCAAGCAAAGGCTCCAACTTTAGGAAGACAAGCCGAATGCCAAAACAACTTATAAGGCCAGGATGATAAATCTTTAGCAAACATAAGAGAGTTGTAACCATCTTTAACAGTGTACTTACCAGAAATATTCTTTGTCCAAATAAGTTCATCCTCAGAATTAGAAAGAAATACAATTCTATACCCCAAAATCTTCTCAAAATCTAATTTCATACTTTGATCAACATCTAAGAAATCAATCGACTTCCATCTAGCTAGCTTAAGGGGTCTACTAGTCACAATTTCAAAATAATCTGCTACAAAAACACCCCATAAGGAGGAAATAATAGTGATCAGAGGAGACCAATCCCTAATATTCACCAGAGTTGTGTGTCCATTCCATACTTCATCCGAGAATCTGACCTTTCTACCATTATGAACAATCCATGAGAGATGAGGCAAAATAACTAATCTACATTTACAAAGGAAATTCCAAATAGCAGAACCCGAAGGCAAATTTGAGACTTTAAAAATGTACTCTCTCGGTCCATTATTTAAATATTTGGCAAACATAATCCGTGCCCATAAGGAGCTAGGCTTGTCATATAATCTCCAAACCATCTTAGCACCTAAGGCTGAATTCTGATTCTCCAAACTCTGAATTCGTGTTCCCCCAAGTTCCTTAGGCAAACATACCTTATCCCATGAAACTAAAGGGAGTTTCTTCTTGCCATCTTTATTATTGTTCCAAAGAAAATCTCTAAGAGTATCCTGTAAACTAACAATAGCTGTTTTTGGAGACTTCAAAACAGACATGAGATATATGGGAACAACATTCAAAACAGACTCGATGAGAACAATTTTACCCGCCAAAGTGCACCATCTATGATTCCATGAGAGAATTCTATTAGAAATGACATTATCTTTGTTGTGAAAAATATTGACTATTGGTTATTCATTTATCATTCAAATTATATAAATGTATATAAAAAAATTTTAAAATTACAAAATAAACGTTCTATACTTTTTAAATGGTAATAAAATTAATTATTATTATCGATGCAAGCTTCCTTAACTAGCTGATCAGGATGCATGTTTTGGTAACTATAATAAATAAATAAATAAAACTATTATTTAGTGGATAGGCTAAATAAAAAAAATTTAAAAAACTTTATTTAGCCGATAGGCTTCTATTGTGGACTTGGGTTTCCACAATTGCCTGGAAAACCTGTCTCACACTCCTAATACCATTGTCTCGTGTTGGAAACTAGTTGTTGTTAAATATTTCTACAACCACTAGTTGTCATTTTATAATTCTCTAGTTGGGTTGTTTTCCCTTATCCCCCTGTATCGAATATGTCACCATCTCAACTGCATCTTCTCTATCCTCGCTACAATAATTTTTAATATCTTCAACAAGATCATAGACTTCAATCAGATGCCATTTCTAGCTTTTTAACCTTTGTTGAGACAAATTTTTGGTCGCTTCCAATCTAGTAGATGTAAACCAAACAACATTGTATATTTTCCATAATCATAAAATACCATTGCTATCCATCACACATCTTAGTCTCCCAACATTATGTTGAATGAGGCGCTACACATTATGCTTACTACTCAGAGTTGCATTCTCAAAAATGCACTTTCACAAGGGAAACTATTTCACTCTTTCATCACTCATAGGCGATTTGCATTTGCTAAATGCACAACTTTTCATATAATCTTATTTGCATGTATGTCAAGTGTGGAAGTTTGGTTGATGCTCCATTTGAAAGAGTAAACAACGTCTTGTGGAATATGATTAATGGGGGTTACAGAAAAAATGGGTATCCTCATGAAGTAGTCATATTATTTCACCAAATGCGATCAACCCAATCGATTCACATTTGCTAGCATACTCCTAGCCTATGCTAAAATAGGAGATTTGGAAGAGGGTATGGACATTCGTCGAAGCATAGAAGATAGGGATTTTCATCAAATGTTGTAGTTGCAATTGACCTAGTAGACATGTATGCAAAATGTTTAAGCATAGACAAGGCATGTGAACTGTTTGATAGGTAAAAGCACGAAACTGTGTCACACTTTTATAAAGGAACCAACCAACACAACTAAAATTGTTTAACTTCGACCACATAATAGTGACATTTCTAAATTGAATTTTGAAATGATGTAAATTGATCAAATGTAGAAATATTAATGAAATTTAGGTCCGTTATTTTTTTTTTTTAAATTATAAATTCAAAGACAGATTTTTCATTGTTGAAAATCAGGAGTTCTAGTCCACGTCACCAAAAAAAATGAAAACAGATTTTATTTTTCCTGATTTTTTTTCCAAATAGAGAACATATATATGCAGTGTTAAAAATAAATAATTTTTTTTTTATGTATATTTTTCTCGTTATTATATTTTGAAGTCCAACATAGCTAAATTTAACAATTTTCATTCAGCGTCACCTTTTGACTACTAAATTTATCATTAACAAAAAAAAAAAAAACCTTTTTGAGAACATTCTCTCATCTAGTAAAATTTTTTTAAAATTTTTTAATATCATTTTATTTTATTTTTAACTTCTAATTAGCCTCTTTTTTTTTTCTCGGTAAAAGGCCGAAGCCAGAGAAATTTTATTAATTAAAAAAGTAGTTACAACTCCATTCAGTGTGGGCACCTGTAGGAAAGAATGGAGGGAAGAAAACCTCCAGTCTCGCCCAAATCCATTAAAGGATCGGAATCTAATGTTACAAATAGTTGATAATTAAGTGCATGAGTCCCTAGGTAATTCACATCCAAGATAAACTACTTGAAAGAAAAAAATCGACCAAGATTTCCTATGCACTGAAATTTGACCCTTCCTTGAAAATGATGTCTTCGATAATGATGCCCCAAAGACAACTCTAACCTTTATTCCTTTGTTCTTATCCTACGAAAATTAGGTACAACCCATTCCACTAATCTGCAAAGGACCTTAACACACCTTACTGCCAAGATCGATGTCAGAATGTCTAAAACATTACGCATCAAGAAACTTCTTTTTTGATTAATAATGACCCACTTCCCTCAAAGGGTAAAGAACCCTTAAGCTTGTCATGACCATACCTGCAAAAAACCTTTGGACCTGCCCTACAACAGATCACTTCAAGAGATGTTAGCCTAAAAATATACTCCCATCTATGATGCCAAGCCTATACCAATGAAGCATCAACAACCACAGAGCTATAAGAAATGAAAAGAACTTCAAAACCAAAACCCTACCTATATCAAAGTATAGAGGAATCATAGCACTATACAGGGAGACGGGGAACCATTTGATAGAAGAATCAGTAAGACACCTCAACTCCTTACAGAGAAACCAAAGGAGAAAAACATAGACCAGAACCTTTCAAGAGACATAATAAGACCAATTCTTCCCACATTCCGCTAATTAAAAACACCAAAGAGAGAATTCAAAATGGCATCCTTCTTAAAAACAAATACAAGCATTGAGAGCATGAAAGGAAACAAGAGGAGATCTATATGTATATGTGCGTGTGTGTGTGTGTATACATAAATTTAAATAATCAAAGATTAAGAGTAAAGAGGAGAGCAGTGATACATCATGCAACGTCAAGATATATTAGTACTGCAGGAAGCTAAGATGACAAACATAATTAGCTAAACCCATAAGCAGGACCTAGAAAACAATAAAGAGATGAGAGTTTTTAGTGCGAAATTGAATAGGGACCAACAAACTAAAGAGAGAAAAACATAACTAAAGCTAGAGCATAAATTAACTAAGCATCCATAAGTCTTTTAAAAGACAAGTCTGAGATATGACGAAAGTTAAACTATAAACCCTTAAGAGTCAGAAGGTGGCGGTAAGCAAAACCCGAGACAATCCCGTCTATCTAGCCTGACATCTCCTTGCCCACTCTTCTGAAACCCTTTCTCC
The DNA here is from genome assembly GCF_030272615.1 of Cryptomeria japonica. Classification (NCBI taxonomy): domain Eukaryota; kingdom Viridiplantae; phylum Streptophyta; class Pinopsida; order Cupressales; family Cupressaceae; genus Cryptomeria; species Cryptomeria japonica. The sequence goes on along the minus strand of NC_081413.1, from coordinate 721,852,506 downwards.
AGAGTTGGTTGGAGAATTAACAGGGCTGGAAACAGAGGTGGAAGGGATATCAATGTCGTCTAGGATCACTTCAATATTTTCCGGTTCCAAATAGTTGGCCAACCACCTATTACAAGTCGGTTTCCTAACCTGCAGAAGCCACATGAGAAAGAAGAAATTCCTTCACCTAGTCGGGTTATAGGCTTCAAAGGCAGCCAAATCCTCAATTATCGGGATTGGATATCTAGGCACTCGATTGTTCATCTAAATGAGAATGTCATAGTCACGTGGCTTCGAAACAGTTAGCTCCTCGTCAATATTGACCATCACCCGCTCCAATTCTCCAAGCAATTCCTTCTTGAAGACCTTTTTATAGAGTTTAATTACCACATCCCTGTCATTCTCAAAATGCATAGCCACCGCCAAGAACATAGAAGCAATGTCCAAATTGGCCCTGGGTGAACTCACAATAATGGTTCCCACTTTTTTGCCACTTTTGACACTGAGATGTACATTTTTTAAATAGTCTTCAACTTCCGAGAACTATAACTTTTAAACTATTAAAAATTTGAAGATGATGTAAATTAGTGATTTCTAGAATTTTGTTTGTAGATTCTATATACATTTTTTCAAATTTTTTTGAAGGATTTTTTTTTTAAATTTCCATCTCTCTCGAAAAGTAGTTTTTTACAACAAACTACATTTTTTAAGAGTGATGTGCCTCCCGAAACGCATAACTTTTTTTCTATAAATGACAAAAACTCAATTCTTTCGAATTTTGGTTTGTAACATCAATATCCAGGGCTTGCATTTGGTTTTATAGTGATATGTTCAATATTTTTCATTTTATAAAGTTTTGAAGTCCGACTAGTCATAATTCAGACATAGGTTTACGTTTGAACACATAACTTGTATATAAATCGAAATTCAATTTATTTATTTTTGTTAGAAAGAAGACATCAATACTAGGGGCATAGATATTTTTCAAAATTTATTTGAATTAGTTTCTTATTTTTCCCAATGCGTTGAACAGAGAAGTTCTTGTTCGGTGAAAAACCAATTTTCCATAAAATTAAAAAAACAAGAACATAATAAATTCAAAATATAACAAAATTATACTCGTTGGAAAGCTTGCTCCGAGTACTACCATCTAATATTTTTGGGTTATCAATATTATTTCATTCGTACTTTGAACCAAATCTCCGAAGTCATCAATTCTTCAGAACTCTACAAATTTTTGGGAGAAACCTCTAATTGGGGGGTTCGATTGAACAGTACTTCGAGCGAATGTAGTTCGCTTGAACTATAAGGGGTTCGAGCGAACCCCCATTCGCTCGAACCAGTGGGCTTGATTTTGGCCCGTACTTTTTTGTAATGGTCATGTTCGAATGAACCCGACCAATTTTAACTGTCAGGTTTCGTTTGAACTTTGGCCGATGCATTTTTCATTTTTTTTTTCATTTGTGGAGTCGTATAAATGTCCATAATTTTTTTCATTTTTTATCACACAAATGATTAAAATAATTCACATTTTTGGATGAGAGAAGACATTTGAAAATTATTTTGAGGGCAATAATTTGAAGGTTTTTGTAAAAGCATGGGGAACAAGAAGAGAAGGCAAAATAAGACTTCAAGGAATTATTTTCCCGAAAAGGAAGAAAGATATCGAGAACAAAGAAGACAAAGATATCATGATGCAAGTATGTATTTTTAATTTTATTTCTATTTAATTTAATATGTATTACGTAACAATTAATTATTTCAATATTTTTTATCTAATATTTTTAATGAAAATTAATTTAAAAAATCTTAATTAAATTAATTGGAAATAATAGGATTAAAAATAATCTTGTTTTAATTGGAAAGCATAATTAATTTGAGATAATACATGTGTATTTGCAAATTTCAAATTCCATCAACTTGCTTGTTGTGTAATTGTATTTTTCTCCTATATAATTAAGTCCATTTATAATAGATAAGACCTATTAAGTCATAAAATTAATAAGACATATTATGTCATAATTTCTAGGTTCTAAATTATATATATTGAATATTTAATAAACATGTACAAGTAATTTCATGTGATAGGTGGACCTTTAATATCACATAATATATATGTCTTAAGGGGAGTTAAGTATATTAATTGTGAAATGTTTTTTCATACGTGGTCATATTGATTTTAATAATAAGGCCTATTAGGACTATTACATTGATTATAGGTCTTAAATGTGACATAAATTTATAACCTATTAAACATGTTGAATAATTTAGGTGAACTATTTATATGACTTCACGTACATGCAAAAACATTCCAGATTAGGAGGTCTATTATGCAATAATAGGTCTTAAATATACACACGTGACAAATTATAGTCCACCTACATTATGGTCCATAACAAATTAATATGAGGTCACCTTTATCGTATGCATGCATCAAAATATTTGTACTTTTAATTTTCAAAATTAGAATTTTCAATTTATCAAAATTTTATTTTTTGTGTTAAATTAGTGCTCAAAATTAGAGATTGAACTTTAATCCTAACCTGAGAACAATTTGAACTTTATTTAACCTAAACAGGTAATTTAATTAGAGTTATAACAATAAGGTCTTGAAAGTAATTAAATTCAATAAACCAAATTGAACGGGCTAATTTTAACATGTAAAGCTTTAAGCCAAATCCACCCCTATTCTTAAACCTAATTGAATAATCTCTAATTAATTCAAGAACCTTACACAAACTCTTAAATTATGTGCAGAACAGGCTTGAGAAGAAGGGAGTTTTGAAGTGAGAGTCGAGGCAAACGAACCTAGTGAAGAACACAATATAGTTGATGAACATAGGGAGGAGATTGTCCAAGTTGAACCAATGGAGACCTTTGAAGGAGAGGGGCTAGGCTCCTTACCTCCTACCACTGATATGGATGAGCATATTGTGGATCTAGCTAAACAGGTGAAGAGAAATATTTCTTATAAAAATTTAGATCATTTACTTGAAATGGATGTGGATGAGTTGAAACGTCTCAATGAAGAACCTAGACATACTAAAAGGAGGTCAACGAATAAAAGTACAAAAGAAATAATGTCTCATTTCAACAATCTTGATACTACACTAGAAAAAGCTCAATTGTTATCAATTGTACTTACTCATAAAGACTTAATAGATCCAATGAAATTGTTGGGTATAGATACAACAAGTCAAAAGAGGAAAACTTCTTGGCTACCAAAATCTATTGTTGATAATGTTAAGAAAGGTCTGGTGAACATTGGTAAATAATCTCGAAAATTAGATAAGACCATTTCAAGAAGAGTGATGTTGACATCTTTAGTAAATGAAAGATTGCCTCAAAAAAGACAAATCTCTTCATTGTCATCTGAGTTTGGTTTTAGTAGAAGGACAATATCTAAATATGTTAAAAGGAGAAAGTTTTTGGATGATACTACCTCAGAAGGGAATTGGGCAATTATGTGTAGAGCTCCTCATTCTGATAGAATTGAAGATGTTGTTAGGAACTTTGAGACAAGTTTTTGGAATGATAACACTCGTCCTTCATCAAATAGTAGAGACGTTATCAAGCAAAGGATTGGTCCTGATTGGTATGATCTCCATGTAAAACATTGGATAGACACAACAAAACATGAATTGTATGTATTTTTTACTAAAACAAACCCTCATATAAAGATTGGACAAACCATGTTTGAATGGTTAAGGCCATATTATGTGAAGTTAAACAAAGTTTTCGAAACTTGTTGTTGTCATTATCACATCGAATTTGACTTGTACTATCAGGTGTTTCAAAAGATTAGAGAAGATAGTGATGGTTATGAAAATGCTCCTCCTAAATGAACAAGTCAATTCATAGCATCCATCTTATGTGATAAATCAGATGATAATGCAACCGGTCAAATAAATTGCATAAGAGGAATTTGTGGAACATGCGGGGACTTGGATAAATTGCCTTTGAGAGATGAAGATACTGACACAAGGAAGATGGTAAATTGCAAGAGTTACAAGTACAAAAAATTTGAAACAAAATTTGGAAAGGAATCTACAAGGCTAGATTATGTAGAAGAGGAAATACCTATTGGAACATTTATGGAAAATTTTCGTAAGTTGATAAAACCATACATATGCCATGGTATTTTTGCCAAGTGGCAAGCAGAACAATTTAAAAGATTAAGAGACACTTTCCCACTTGGAACTATTCTATCTATAGTTGACTTCATAGAGAATTACTCTTTTGCACATCAAAAAGAGATTCAATCAGAGTATTACTTTTCAAAGCAAATCATTATTTTGGTGCATGTGTGTTATCGACATGCACAGATGAATTTGGATGGTGTTGATAGTACATTTGAAAATCGTGTCATTAAGAAAGAGTACCACTTCTATATCAGTGATGATTAGGAGCACGACACACTTTTTGTACAACATTGCTTTAAGACGTTTTTTGAATATTTGAAAGATAGAGGCATAACAATAGTTAAACATTTTGTTTGGTCTGATGGATGTGCGGCACAATTCAAATATTCGAGGCCATTTTATGCACTATGTAGATATCATCAAAATGACAAAATACCACATGTTTGGAGTTTTTTTGAGAGTGGTCATGGAAAGGGTGAACATGATGATGCAGGAGCTTGTATCAAATGTGCTCTAAGAAAGCATCAAATAAAGTACACAGGAGAACGTATAGATGATGCACATGATGTTGTTGAATGGTGTAAGAAACACTTTGAGCAACCTAATTATCCTGGGGAATCATCATCGAGAACATACAGACCCATTCCATATAGAGTCACTAATACATTTGGGGTCAAATTCCGACAGAGGTTTCCGACGAACAAGGAGCATTGTGTGAAAATTTGATTTTTTTTTATAAAAATGCCCGTGTTCGTCAAAATTTTGACGACCTCAAACATTTTATTAAAAACAAAAAACACAACGCATTTTCATTTTGAAAGCAAACTAAAGTAAGTGGCGACCGTCTTGCCTCCCTGCCCCCCCCCCCCCCCCCCCAACCCGTCGGAGCGATCTCTGCACAAGCAAGGTAAGGTTTTTGGATCGCTTTTGTCCAGGTGAATTTTCTATCAAGGGTTTAGAATGTTTTTGGCCGCAGTAGAGTGATCAATTCTCAATTTTGTTTGGTAAATCATCTTCGATTTGCACGCAAAGGGCGTGTTGAATACTTGTATAAGCTGTAATGGAGGTTATAGAAACTTGTATGAAGCGTCTGTTTCTTCCTGAGTTTCTTCCTCTCTGTTTGTAGATGATTTTTGTGCTTGTATTGAAGTTTCTGCAGTGAAGCTATCTATATTAAGAACTCCTCTACATATTTCAATCTGTCACAAGTTTCCTTGTGTCCTGTCATTAGGACTTGAGTAACATTTAAAATGGACGTCTTTGGGCTTTGATACTCAGTGGTCCACTTTCCTAGAACATAAAGAACACGAAGGACTAGAGGTAGTTAAACTGACAGCAATCTATCATTAAATGTTGATTTCATCAAGCAAGGTGTTCAAAGGATAAAGGCCATTAAAGGCATTTTGTCCTTTTAGCTTTGATCGTATCATGAACTTCTACAATCTCCTCATTCTCTTGCATTGGGGTATAATACTCTGGTTTTAGCTTAATTTTGATTAAAGTTGCATCTTGAAGTGCTTATATGCACATCTTTCACAGAGTAAACATGCAACATACACTACATGTAAAGGTCACTCAAAAAGGATGGAGTACCATATCTCATCAAATGCAACTCAATGGGAAAGAGGACTAGATTCCAGAGAGGTGGTAAAGAGTTTTATTGCAATGGCCTAAAGTATTGTCCAAGATGAATCAATTACACCCCTCATAGAAGATGAGGTTACTCAACCATACAAGTCTTAGTGCTCCAAGAGCAAGCATGTCTTCCACACTCATACCAAGTCCATACGAGCACTCCAAATATAATAGTGCACCGTTATCTTGGTTCATTTTAATTTCTCATGTCTTTCTTTAGTTATCACTTAGTTAAGAGATTTCTGCACAAGATATCCTTAGGCCCCTTTGTGCCCTAGCAAATGTAGGAAGCTATTACATACTCCTCTCTAACACCTATGTCCTTACTTCATATTCACAACATCAAGTGTGGCACAAAAAACAAGGCAAGAATTAAAATACATCAAGTGTGGCACAAATTTGGATCAATAATTTTTTCAATAGTCTGAAAAGGCATATTATGAAAAATCATGGAGTCTTCAAATCTTCCATTCTAAAACATTCAAATTCAATTGCAAAATTCAGCTTAGATTTTTTCCAAACGTAAAAACCAAAAATTTTATGCAAACTTCATTAATGAAGGTCAAATTTTCTCAAATTTTGAAATTTGAAATACAAAGTGTCCCTTTGGTTAAAATGTGAACATCTAATTCAAGCAATAAACTTTGAATTTCAATCATTTTTTAAAAAATTGTCATGGTGAGGGCACAAAATGTCATTTTTTTTAATTTTAAATAAATTAAATCCTACTCTATTTGCTTCAAATTTCATTCTAAGAAAGAATTCCAATGTTTCCTTAAGGGTGAGCATGGCATCCATTATGCAAAAGGACTCAAATACAAAGATAAAGAATACAATTACCTTCATTTTCAAATTTGAAAAAATGGCTTTCTTGTAATTTCCTCAATATGGATGAAGTTGAATCCATGCACATATCAAGCAATCCTTTGTCATCCTCAATCCAATTCACTCCCAAGCTTTTACAATTGAATTGATTCAAATCTCTCAAAATTTTAAATTTTCAAAAGAACACTTTTGAAGAGCATTTTTCTTTAAAACCTCTATAGCCAAGTGGAGAAATAACCATGTACCTATAACTACTCAATGCACATGTCAAGAATACCTATTCAATACATATATAGTTGAAGCACATCATAAACACCCAACAAGACCAACATCATAAAAATATAATTCAATGCATCAAGATATCATATAATCAACGAACACATTTAGTAAAACATAAATAATTTTATGCACATTTATCAACTAAAGCATTCAAATAAACGAGGCATATAAACATAACATAGCCACCTCAAATCATATTGAACACCAACAATCGACATGTTAAGGAACCTCATCTTGAAACATGGGGATGGTCCAAACACACCATTCAAAGCAAGGACAACAACCACAACTAAAAATCACAAAAAACAATGAAGCTAAAACATCGTTCAACACCCAAGACAAAAAACACAAGAACAACATATGCATCCCCTAATACATAGTTGAAGTCTAGTGATGTTGAGATCTACATCTCAACAATAGAAATGGGGTGTTACAATTATAATGTATAATGGTTGATATATATGCTAACATGTGGTACACATCCCCCAAGGTAGTTATATTCTTATGCTTTGTAAGTCATCCCACTAGCAAATTAGATTAAAACTGTGTATCCCATGTGTGGGGGAAGTGGTAATGGTAGTGTTAGTTATTTGAGTGTTATATATTGTGGGGCTCAGGAAAGAGAAGGGAAGTGAAAAGTATTTGTGTTTAGGATCTCATGTTTTTTATTAAAGGTAAATAGGTTTTAGGTTATAGACTCCTAAAACCCAGTTGAATCAAAATATCATTAAAATAGCCACTAACCAATAGCAAAAGATCAAACTAGATGATTTGAAAGGGCCTAGAGTCTTGTCAATGTCATTTCCAACCTAAACAATGTCGTTTCCTTTTTTTCAATACACACACCCTTAGCTTGACAATGGGATTTTGAAACAACTCTTTGAACAACCATCCAAGACACCATTTTCAAGTTCCTTTGATCAAGGAGACTGGAGGGAATACTCAACCAAAGTCACTTCATGCAATGAGGAAGAATGCCTACCCAAAGATGTTGTATGTTGTATCAATTCCATAGACTAGGTGAGTGCATGACTCCTTGCACACTCTACTACCATGGTAATAGCTCTTCGATTAAGTCCACTACCCATCCTCAACCATCAAGACAACATCCTCATTAGTGATGCAGGGGCACCTCATGACCAAGGTAATCATGACAAAGACCGTGAAGTTTTAAAGGAATAATGATGTGATTCATCCATATTTGCAATAAGATAGGTTATTTTGTTGATTTTTGTAATAAACCCCACCTTGTTACCCAATGTCATGGATTTGGCAGTATGATAAGCCACCATAGGCATATGGGCCTAGGGGTATTGAATTGAGTATTTTAGGTGTTTTTAGGTGTCTTAGGATTTTTTAGACATGTTTTAATTACACTAATACCATTGGATTCAATAGGTGTCAAATTTGGTTAAAATATGTCAAAATTGTAAAAATTGTCAAAGTTGCTAATAACCATTTTTGGTTAAAAAGTGCAACTTCTTTCCAAATGGTTCCCATAGTTCAAAAAGTGGTTTATAACTTATGGGAAGGATATAAATAATGATTCCAACCACTGTTTTGGGGTTGTTGAGTCGTTTGTAATGATTTGGCATCAAAAAAGCAATAAAATTCTATGATTTTCCTGCAATTTTGCTGCTATAATCGTTGTACCATACTGTACGGACTTGATAGAAGAATAAAAATGGTGGGATGTGTTAGAGGAGTGAATCAAATTTCAAATGAGACTATTCTAAGGTCTTTATTCATTCTGGAAGTGGAGATATCTGCAATTTACTAGAAGTTGCTGGGTTAGGACAACGTTCCCTAGGTTTTGGCATTAAAATGGTGAAAACTTGCTAATCCTTCTTAGTCACTCAATGACCCTAGAGGAGAAGCAAGGTTTAACAATTTAATTTAATATTTTGAAATAATTTTTCAGGTTTGGAGTGGAAATGAGCAAGGTTTTGATGCACTAAGGTGGGCAACTCCATGTGGCCACCTAGTGAAGGCATACAAGAAGGTTCCATATTTGGAGTTTGGGGTGTCACCAAGGTTTGAAACCTATTAGTTTGTAGTTTTTCCATGTAATTAAGAGTTAAATACCATTAATTTTCTTGGGAATCACTTTTGAAGGGTACTTGCTTTGTAAAATAGACCTAATTGGGGCTATTAGGCCTACTAGCCAAGGGTAGGGTTAGGTCCTTTGCATAATTGATCAGCCTGAACCCTTAGGATATGTGTTAGTAATCCATGGTAGGGGTCTAAAACCATTTTAATCCTCAAGTTTCCTTTGGCATGATTGGGAGAAAAACAACAATTCTGGTCTGGCAGGGCTACAAGGGCTTGTAAGGCTCTAAAACAACAACTTTGCAAAATTACCTTAAAAGAATCAATCCCAGCTTGGGATAAGGTCTCTATGACCTTGAAACCTTCAAATCATACCATTTTTAGTCACATTTTCATTGGGAAGAGTTCCAACCATAGTTGGACCAATTTTGCACTGAAGTTTCCATAGCCTAATTTTTTTGCCTGTGAAGAAAGACCATGTCAGATAATATCAGCGAAGAACAAAATAAGGAGACAATTGCTAGATTATGGTCTAACTTGAAAAGAAAAGGTGATGGGAAATGTTATTGTCCCTGCAAAATTTGTAAGGGCTTAAAGACTAGAAGACTTCTAATCAAAACAACTAAGAAACATTGTAGGCAGCATGGTCACATTGAAGGGGGACATGATTATCATCCACTGGTAAGTTGTTCATTATATCATTTTAATAATTTATATACATAAGAAATCACTTGATAATGAGATCATGATCATGGTTTATTTATGTTGATCATTTTTATATAGGTCGAGCACCCCAGGGCACATGATATGGACCAACACAACCCGAAGAATATGGTTTTCGAAGTGGAGGAACATGGAGGTGTGAATATTGAAGCTGAAGATAATGATCCCATGGAAGATGATGATCATGCACTAGAAAACACAATTGAAGATGATGGTACAAATACATTGATCCATGACACATTTAGTATCGGCACAGCTGATCATGATGATCAGGATGACCTTGATGTTTATGATTTACCTCTTCTTGAGAAGGCATATGAGCCCCTTTACAAAGGCTCCCAAAAAACTCTTCTCTCTGTTGTATTGTTGTTGGTGAACTTGAAGGTTATGAATGTTTTATCCAACATAACAATCTCACGTATGTTAAGGTGTGTCATACATGTCATTACAGTTAATAAATGGTGAATCATGTACCATTGATATTTTTTACATTAATACCTCAAACTTTTTTTTTTTGTTGTAGATTGATAGGTGAGTTTTTCTTACCACCATCAAATATTCTACCTCGCTCATACTGAGAATTATCTACCATTATGAAAGATATTGGAATGAAGTATCAAACAATAGATGCTTGTCCCAATGATCATATTATATATCATAAACAACATGAATTTGGAATAGAATGCCCTGAATGTCATATCAGTAGATATCAAACAGATCAAATAACAAAAAAGGTGCCTCGCAAGGTTCTTCATTATATTCCCATTATTCCACGTATGCAACGATTATTTAGGTGCACTAGCTTGGCACAATTTATGGATTACCATGCATGCAATAGAAGTTGAGATGACATTATTCGAATGCCTGTGGATGGTTCAACATTTATGGACATAGAGGAAAAGTGGCCACACTTTAAAGAAGAACCTTGTAATCTCAGGCTTTCATTGGCAACGGACGGTGTCAATCCATTTGGAGAGTTGAGATCTGTTTACTCGGTGTGGCCTATTTTTGTTATCAACAATAATATTCCTCCATGGATGTCAATAAAGAGGGAGCACATAATGTTGGCAATGATTGTTCCAGGTATTTTATCATTTAATAGTCATCTACATTTAATTATAAATATTGCAATAAAATGGTCATAATAATTATGTAATGTTTTTGTTCATTCCACTAGGCAAGTACCAAGTTAAAGATATGAATGTATATATTGAGCCTCTTATCGACGAGTTGCTGGAGTTATGGAATGGTGTGACCATGTATGACATCTCTAGACCAATAGGACAAAGACAATTTCAATTCCATGAAATGCTTGTATGGACAATACATGATGCCCCAGGGCTAACACATTTTTGTGGTACGTTATAGTGCTCAAGTTGCGCATGATAATTATAATTATAAAAATTAACAGATTTAATAGAATTATACATTATCTTGTAGGTCTTCAAACAAAGGGAAAATTTGCATGTCTAGTTTGTGGTCCAAAGATGAAATCTCGTCATTCAAGAAGTTTAGGAAAGCAGGTGTTTGATGAGTATAGGCACTTCCTTCACAAAAATCATAAGTACCGGAATATTGAAAAACATCTTTTCAATGGGAAAGAAGAGACTACATCAAAGCCACAAAGAATGACTCCTCACTTATGGAAGTTGGAATATAATAGAATTAATCGTCAAGGTAATGTCATTCCATCTAATGGTTTATGTTTGGAATTTGAATTTTTCTATCGTGTTTTGTTTACTGATTATGTAATTGATGATATTGAAGGTCATCAAGGCATGGATGGCCACCTTCCAAAGGGACTAAAAAGTTATCCTAGACAATTCAGTAGGTTGCCTTACTACGAGTAGCTACAAATTGTGCATTTGTTTGATACAATGCATATTGGAAAGAATATAATAGAGACATTATGGAAAATATTGGATGGAAGGCGTGACAAAGAAAAAATTGTCAAAATTTGTAGTGACATTGTGGAATCCAATCATGCAATGAAAAATGTCATTCAATCAAATAGCAATGGAGATTAGATTAATATAAGTGCCCTTCCTTGGTTATTAACGGAGCAACAAAGCAATTCTATAAAAGAAGTCATACGAAAAATTCGATTTCCCATGGGATTTGCTACAAACATAAACAATCTCATATCAAAGAAGAGTGAATTTGGCCCAGGGATGAAAACGCATGATTGGCATACCTTCATTAAGGTAATTCACATTCTTGTGTATTTACTATATATTTGTATACTGCACATGTACTTTTCATTGTATTATGTTAGAAAACAAGGAAAAGATCATTTTATAATTGTTGCAGTACGTTCTACCTCTATCTCTCCCAGACCACTTCGACAATAATATCAAGCAAGTCATATATGATCTTGGAAAATACATGAGGTAAGTAGTGATGTTTGTTCAATTTGTTGTATAGATATTATATTTGCCATTTATTTTACTTGTTATGCAATATATTGTATATTATTTTGTAAAGTCTCATTTATATATTTTTGCGTCTTCAATCTCTTTTAGGTGGTTGTCATCTAAAGAAATCCACAAGGAAGATATAAAATATTGGAAGAGAAAAATCCCTCATCTAATGTGTGAAATGCAAAAGTGTCTACCTTCAACTTTTTTCAATGCACAAGAACACTACCTCATACACCAAGTTGAGGAGATCGAATTGTGTGAACCTGTACACACTAGGTCAATGTGGATGGTTGAGAGGCATTTGAAATTTTTGAAGGCTTTGGTTTGACAAAGAGCACATCCTAAGGGTTCTATGGTGGAGGGATATATGGTATACCAAACTATGGTGTACATTACTGAATATCTTCCTAAGTTTGCAGTAAAAATCCACGTAGATCGCATTTGGGATCCCAACCCCATTAATAAATTCTAAGGGGAGCACTTGATGGGGAAAGGTAGATTGAAGAAAGTGAGAGGTAATTATAAGATGTTATTGTAGTAAATTAATTTTTCATCTTCTAAATAAATCAGTTGTAAGTGGTCTATTAATTATTTGTACAGTTGGTCGGGAGTGGGATGCGCTACATTTGTATATTGCAAACAATCTTGATGGGATGACGATGTGTATTGAACGATGTCAACATTCTGGTCGCACATTAACATGGGATGGTTTCGCTTCATTTAAAGAAGCTCATCGTAATGGAGATTCCAATGTTACACAAAGGGAAATTGATTTAGCATATGGTTTAAGAGATCAACAGGTACGTATAAGTTTATTAATCACCCGTATGTTTATCAACTCATGATGCAATAATTTTAATATGTTAGAGATATTGCAGGTCAAACACCACAAGGCTATGTGCTGCAATGGTCATAAATTTCGCATCAAACAGTTGGATGACACGAAGAAAACTTGTGATTCTGGGATAACTGCAGTCTTTGAGGTGACCAATATTTCATCTAGAAACGACATACATCCTCAAGAGTCTCAAAATCGATACTATGACATTTTGGATGATATACTTGAGTGTGACTTTAATTCCTTCAAATTAGTTCTATTTGTTGTCAAATGGTATAGGCTACGACTGAATAAAAATGATCCTGATAGAACTGTTATCGAACATTATAATGGATTTACAATGGTTAATACAAGGTCGTTTGAATGAGTTGGGAATGAGCCCTATGTTCTTCCAAGTCAATGTGAGCAGGTATTTTACTCAGAGGTTCCACATAAACCGGGTTGGTCATTTTTTGTTAGACATGATCCAAGAGGAAGGCCGATAATGTATAATGTGATGGAAGAAGAAGATACCGAAGAAGTAGAAGATGATATAGATGATGATCATGATCGACAGTTAGTCGATGATGTTCCTAATGGAAATGTACATGAAGAAGAAGTTGATGATGATGATGCTACTGCTGCTGATGATGATGGTGATGGTGATGGTGATGGTGTTGGTGATGGTGATGACGATGACGATGACAAACAAAATGACGATGACGACGACGACGATGATGATGATGATGATGATCGTCATGATCATGATCATGATCATGATGGTCATGATGATGAGTTGGATGAAGAAGAAGATCAATGACATGAATGAAATGTATGAGATGCGATTATTATATTACCTATTTAATATTGATATCTTGATAGAAATTGATTTGACTTATATGGTTACATAAATAATTCATATGTTTTGAATTCTAATGCCATTACTTAATTAATTCATGATGCACCTCTAGCTATGTGATAGATGGTGATTTAAAATACATATGTGATGGATTACATGCTTATGATGATTCATGTGACATTTTTTGAACTTTGTGTTTATTTATGGAATATGGACTACTTATTAGCTATGTGATGGATGGTGATTTATGATACATATGTGATGGATTATATGTTTATGATGATACATATGTGATTCTAATGATGCTCAATTACATATATGATGATACATATGTGATGCTTATGATGCTTATGATACTACAGTATTTATTGTTTATCAAATTACAAATGTAATGCTTATGATGCTCAATTGTTGGTGCAAGAACCTGAACCCCTTTGACGAGGATCCTGCACAGTCTCATGGATCAGCAGGTATAAGCCAATACACCTTATAGAAATGATATATTTTTAAAAAATTACAAGAAAATCAAACTTCCTCAGTTTTTCAAACCTCAACATTAGCAACAAATCTAATACAGTTATCAACACTTGAGGCCCCAGTTGGACTTACTCAAATTTTAATCTCAACATCAACTTTATGGCCGACTTCTTCATCAATATTACCCTCATTTGCAAAATATCTCTCTCATTACCAACTAACTCTCTCATTTGATGGTGCATAGGTATCACCAAATAGGTATTTGTCAGATGTGTCTTCCTCGAGTGAGGGAAATGCAGGAATAGAAGAGGAAAGTGAGACATGTAGTAGATCTCAAATAGGGAGATCAACTAGAGGTTAAAAGATTAGAAGAAAATTCAATAAACGCATGGAATTTTTTCTTGCTCAAGGGGGGTCATGTTCTTATGATGATGAGACCAAAGGTGACATTGAGGTGCCCTTGAGGTACAAACATCTACTGAAACAATGTGTAGCCAAGGAACTTCCTCTAATAAACACTGATTTTTGTGTTAATGAGAGGATATATTGCATAGCACATTCGTCGTTGCATGGTTTGGGCCTATTTTTCATGGACAGCATAAAGGTCTGTTACAACAAAGTTGCTGAATTGATGGAGTTTGTTGGACCTTGTTACAATTATAATGATTGGATGCAGATTGTTGGATATAAAAAAAGTATGCGTAGGTATGCACTGTCAGCCAATTATATACAACAAAAAGATAATGATCAAAGTAAATGAGTGGCTGTATACATTGATGGAAGGCCAAAAGAAACAGGGAATATTGCAGGTTTTATAAATAGTACATGACCTGGGTCAACTAATAAGCAACCCAATTGCATATTTGAGGCACGTGAGGGAAATTGTGTGTTTATATGTGCGATAAAAATTAATAAGTGCAGGGGAAGAGCTGCTAATCGATTACAATTTGAATAGTATAGATATAAACAAAGTTACTATCATGGGGGTGGTATGTACTATATATATACCATTTAAGCCAACTTCCAATTAATGAATCCAATAAACCATTGTATTATTAAGTTTTTTTGCTAAGTCTATTGGTTTCATTTCGCTAATGTTTTTTATATTTTTTCTTTGTCACAGGGCCACATGGATCCACCACATAACATAGATAGGGGTGTAGGTCCCGACACTTCTACGGAGCAGGTAAACCTCATTGTAATTGTACAAATTAGATAGAAGCAAATTGTTACATTATGATCTTTTCTTGAGTGTTTTGAAGTAATTTTGATAGTGTTAATTATATTCTTGTCACAGATGGATGTTTGGGATAAGGGAAAGGAACCTGGAGTACCTCAGCACCTCCATAGGGATGTGGGGTGCTCAACAGTGTTATGCACTGATGACATTGCACTTAGCGCAAACCCTATACAATTTGTACAAAATAATATTAGAAAAATTAGGCAAGAGATTGTTGATTTGGCAACCATAAGCCCTCAGACTGATGAGATAATAGAGAGGGTGCAACTATTGTTGCGGACAATGGAAAACTTGCAAGTAAGCAGTAATGAAAGCTTTAATCATAACAAAAGTTCAATAATGGTTTATATTTTTTTCTCGTTTGTGTCATTAACTAAAATATGTATGTGTTGTTTTTACAAAAATTTATAAGGCCTCGTCATCCTGGTGGCGATGATCAGGGTATTACGGGTAGTTCAGGTGATGACCATGTTCTATATATTAAAACCACTCCTTTGGACTTGTGAACTTGCTTTTTTAATGTTTTACATATTTAATGTATTACTCTTTAGGTGCTGACATGGATCTGAGGTCGACCCAACCTATATTGCCGACTGCAATGTTGGCAACATGTATCATGCATACATCATCTGTTGCACCGGCTCGTGTTGACCTGCCCACTGTGGTAGATCCCTCTTTTTCTCTCTCTTTCATTATGTGTTTATTACCCTTGAAGTGTTCTTTCTTGGAGGCATTTCATAGTGGATTCATTTACTGTGGTAGGAGATGCACATGAGGATGCACCAGAGGTGAGTACTGGTGATAACATACCATCATTTCCTGGGTCTTCCCGTATTGCTAGTACGAGAACGTTGTAGGCCACATTGGTGGTGAGTGACGAAGAATTGATTCCCTTGAAGATACAGAAGGTTCCAGGTACTTTAAAATTATTATTATATATAGTCTAATTGTAATTTACTTACTGATCACTCATTTTGGACTAATGATCCAATGTTTTTTTTGCAGGAAATGATATTTTTTATAAAAATATTAATGACATTACATTGCAGGTATTTGGGCCCACCATACGTAAAAGGTGGAACATCATACGTGAACTAACCCTTATCCACTATTTTGATTTCATATCATTGCTAGAATAGTTTTCCTTTTATCCATTTCTTGAACTATATCAAAGGTAGCTTCAGTTTCTTTCTAAATCTAACAGGTTTGTTTTTGCTTTAAAGGTGGAATGACCAAGAAAAAAAGTTAAAAGATGAACTCACAAACCGTATGGTAGGGTGGTTTGGAAATGACACATTCGACAAGACTAAGCTCCTGGAAAAAGCTGGCACATATCTAAAGTATGTGAGGGACCAATACAGGACACATTTAGAGAAGAAATTAAAGTATGAGCGTCCCCCCATGATTCCAGAGAGGGAGTGGAAGGACCTGATTTTGGATGCAAAGGAGAGAATTGAAAGGAAAAAAGGAAATACACCATTAGACGCTAGAAGAAGGTATGTGATACTATTAAGAATGTGAATATGTACTAATTATTCATTATATTTATATAATCTAAGATATTTCAAACTTTTCATAGATTGAGTGACACGTCAAAGGCAACCAAGGAAAGACAAGAAAAGCATGGGCAACACAAACTCGACTCTGGTGGTTATATGAAACTTGCCGCACGAATTGTAAGAATCAGTAAATTAAGTATCACATCAAAATATTTATAAATTGTAAACAATTTTTTTTTTATCAAACAATACAAGCAAAATTCACAACACTAAGCAAAAATGCAGGGCTCTGAATTCAATAGAGCGCCCACGGAAGATGACAAGAGAATTGGCTACCAACAAGGCTATATAGCCATGGGTGAATGGCTACGAGAATTGAGTGGGCAAACATGAGATTCTGATGCATCTGTCACAATGGTAAATAAGCTAAATGAAAATTATTTCAAATTGAATACTTAACCAATAATCTATTTGATGTTAAGTTTCAACATAAAGTGACTATATTTTTTTTAAATAAGCAAGCAATGATAACACTGCGCATGACATTGGAATGCAACATGATAATCATGGAACAAAACCTGTACATGAAGGTTCAGATGTGCATCCTAGTAGTGGAGGTATTCATTTGCTATTCAATTTTTTTAATGTAATTATTAATACAATTAAACATCTTAAATTGAAAATTAGTGTAGTAATTAATGTAACCTTTATTGTTAATATTTTAGAGCATGTAGTCAGTGGTGACCAAGTGGAGCATGATCTGGGTAGACAACATCAGGAACGTGATGTTCCCCAATCAGGTAAAGAGGACCACTGTTATTCCTTTAAACAAATTTAATTGCAATTGATGTATTGATTAATGTAACGTTTCGTATTTCAACTTCATAGGATCTAGAGGGTGTTCAGCATGTCGACGTTGAGGTGAGACAAAATGATGTGGAAGATGATGTGGCCCCATCAGGTAAAGAGTGTAACGGTTGTGTTCTTTAAATTAATGAAATACTTGTAACAATAATAAAAAAATGTTTTGAATTTAACCCAATTCTTTTTTATTGCAGAGGACCCCCCTTTGGTTCGGCATCCTCATCCTTTGTATAGGACTAGGCATACATCAAGAGCACGAGAAGAGGGTAGAACATCCGAAGATGGGGGAAATGATGAAGAAACCGATGTTCCACTTAGTCTTTTCATAGCTTCAAAGAAAAAACAAAGAAATAAATGATTGTAATCTACCTTATTTGATAATGACTGATTTTTATGTGTTAATGAATGTAATTATGTGCTAATGAATGTTCATGAATGATATGTGTTGATGATTATTGATGAATGTTGCGTTTTGATGAAAGTTAATGAATTTTATGTGTTAATGAACTTTATGTGATAATGAATGAATGCTATATTTTAATAATGGATGAAAGAATGAATGAAAGAATGAAAGAATGAAAGAATGAATGAATGTTAGATGTTAATGGGGAATTTAGAGTGATGTTAGGGGAGAGGGAGGGCCAAATGGGCTTCCACCTTCACGTGGTTGGCCCTGTTAAGTAGAGAATATTAAACTATTCTCGAAACAAAGCGAAGCTCAATAAGATAACACACTTTTCAATATTTCATTATGTTGCACAGTTAATCTTATTGAATAATGTACGTATATTGAATCTTA
Source organism: Cryptomeria japonica (assembly GCF_030272615.1). Classification (NCBI taxonomy): domain Eukaryota; kingdom Viridiplantae; phylum Streptophyta; class Pinopsida; order Cupressales; family Cupressaceae; genus Cryptomeria; species Cryptomeria japonica. The sequence continues at coordinate 721,833,899 of NC_081413.1, read as the reverse complement.
ATTGCACGGTCCAATAAAGCCAACACGAACAACACCAGGGTGCGACTGCAAAAGTTGTGAATATGCCTCATCATGAATAAAGTTGAATTAGCGCATTCTCTGTAAAATCTCAAATGCTCTATACTTTGGAAGTTTTGAAATTTTTATGATCATATCGGTCCCCTGCCTAAAAGCTTTTTTCCTTGATTTGTTTGTGATACACATTGAGAGATTTTTGTTTTCCTTTTATTTATGCATGTCTTAACCATTCTCCACATGCTTCCCATTCTTATTTAGATTGTTGTATTTTTACATATGTTGGAATCTGTAGTTCCACGTACATGTTTTCTATGTTCTTTGTAACTGTATGAAAAGGTGTAAAATGTGGGTATAGTCCAAAATCTTGATTACCAACAAGCTATTGTTGTTTAATAGTTCCAGTGTTTGTATTAATTGAAACAGTTTAACCCTTTTAACATGTTTCATAGCAAACCTGCACTTTGTATGCAATCTTATTGTTATAGTTAAATTACTGAGGTGATGTGATTGTTGGAATTTATCTGAATTTATCTTGACAATAGAATGTCGGAATTTAATACCATAATCCATGATGAAAACTGCCAAAAATGGAAATTTATCTTAGTTCGCAATTACAAAATGCTTTTGTATAGGCCTCTTGAAGATTAAGTACATCAAATTGAGGCTTTATAAATTGAGTGTATGTATTAGCAATCTCCCAAATTGTTCGATGGTCTCCAAACCTTGTCAATTTTTTATTTTTATTTTAACTCAAATATGTATGGTATAGGCATATCATTGGTTGTGTGATTTTTTTTTTCCTTAAATGCTTCTATGACCAAAAGAGACAAGTTTTAGATGAAAATGGGGTCTTATGGGCCTTTTTGACACAATGGTAGGTTCTTTAGACCTGAAAATGCCCCAAAAACTAGTCGATTGCCTTAAGTTACAAACAAATCCTTGTTTGTGAGCATGCTTCTTGATCTCCAATTTTGGTGGAATGAAAGATAATATTGAATTTCTCAAGCCTTTTGGATGCTTCAAAACCACCAAAAAAAAGCTACTTTGATCATTGAAATGTTGTAGTGACTTGGATAAAAAAAGAAAACTAAGTCTAAACTTTAGAAGTTAGTTTTTTCTTGTCAAATTGTTTTCAATTTTCAAATCATCCAAGGATGCAAGAGGAGTATATTTTGTTATGACAAGATAAAAAAAAAACTTAGAATCTTTTGAAACCATTGAAACACGGGGACCCCTTCCCCCCCTCCAAAATCCCTATTTTTTCAAGATGCAATACTTAGGGGAAACATCCCCTTGCTGCACCACTTAGGGACATCCTAGGGACTCCAAGGAGTCTCTTGACCATCTTGAGGATGCCTATGAGTCTCCCATGGCCCCCAATTAGAAACTCCAATTCTAAACAAAAATGGTGAAATTATTGTGAAAATGTCATCCGTATTAAAGGTTTGGCAATGCCCCCTAACCTTGATGGGGGCTATGCCCCAAAAACCCCACAAGGGGCACTACCCATTGACCCCAAACTTCTACCCACCATTCTTATTGTTAATGCAATCGTTTCCATTTTTTTTATGTTGACTAGTTTAAACACTTAGTATGCCAAAGTTTCATATGCAATTCTTATACTTATTCTTAGTTTGTTCCCAAAGTTCCAAAACTCTACCACCATTGTTAATGTTCAAATTTCAATGCAATCATTGACAATTTTTAATGTTTATTGTAAAATTTACATAGTGTGGCAAAGTTTTATTTACAGTTGTTATACTTATTCTATACACATCCTTTTATAATTAATTTTTTAAGTTGTATATATATTTGCATCCCACCCCGCCCCCTTGTCATCCCCCTGTCGTCCCCAATCTTAAGCCCTTGGTATGTTAAGATATGAAAGCTCACAATAGTTTCATTTGATATGTTAATCGAGGAAAAACCTACAATATATAGCTTCCAAGATTTCAAACCCATGAGGATCATGAAGAGGTAGAAAACCAAAAAAAGAAATTGCTTATCCAAGTTTCCAAATTTGTGACAAGGAAAAAGTAGAATCTCAATCAAAGAAGGAGAATGTGCAACTCATTATCTTATTCTACCTAAGTAAAAATATTACCTAATTAAGCTTTTTAATAGTGGAATATCACACTTAGGATAAAACATATCCAAGGTAAATAAAATAGTACATTGATAGGCTTCTTTGGTTGCTCTAAAAGTGGTGCCTTATGAATTATGTTCTTGGATACTAAAGTTTCCAAATTCTGGGCACTCTTGATAGCTTCTCGTAGAGATTGTGATTCGAAGGCTTTAACCAAACCTTTCAATGGTTTTTGTTGATGTGTTTTTATGCACTATGCAACACAAAATAAAATACTAAGTATTCTATCCTCTCTTGAACAAAATCCTCCCAAGTGCTAAACTACGTAATCAAATGGGATGACTCCAAGATTCCAATAGTCAGGTCTTGACTTTATATTGCAAATAGACTCAATGATTGTGATGTGATATCTTCTGGAATCACAAGGGGGACTTACGTTGCTTGGGTCAAAACCTATCCATTCTCATGTTTCATGATTGATTTACACTCCATGATTTAGGTCATCCTTGAGCAACATCTCGACTTAGCCAAATTTTGTTTTTTGTACCCTAATTCTTTAATTTTGACCCCTTACTAGAATTTCCTTAGGTTTTATTGGAATTATTGCTTCTCTAGCATGGGCACATTTCTAGGGTTCATTTGCATAAATTGCTCTTGATGAGCAAGCTAGTATCATGACCATGACTTAAACAAAATTTTAACTTAGTCAAATTATCTCCTCCAAACTTCTATGAGTTCATTGGCTTCATTCTTCATCATTTGGATGTATTTTGTCATTGGAAGGTAATTCTTCACCACCATACCTCAATCTTGACCTACCCTAAAACCTTAGAACCCTAGAACCCTAGAACCTAGTCATGTTTACAATTGAGATCTTGGTGACTTGATCTTTTAATATAGCTTAATCATGCAGGTCTCATCTAACTCCGACTCCAACACTTAAGCAAATCAACCCTAGCAACCAAGTACTTTGGGAAATATCTTGCAACTTGACAACATGGGTAATGATGGAGGAATGGAAGGTGAGACCTATAGAGGTGAGAGAGAGAGAGAGGGTGAGAGGAAGAGATAATGACCTAGAGAGGGTAGAGAAAGAGAAGTAGAGAGGGAGAGAAGAAGAGAGGGATGGGGAAAGAGACCTAGAGAGGGGAGAGAGAAGAGAGATAGTAGAGAGGGATAGAGAAGAGAGATAGAAGAGAGATACCAATGTCAATCTTTTTCTATAAAAAAAAAATTTCTGAGAACTCGGCCTATCGTCAGAATTCCAACTCTAAAGGGTAAAATTCCGACAGAGGAGTGCCGTCGGATGCACAACATCCTCGTCGGAACTCTCCTGGAGGCCATCATAAGTCAGAATTTTGATGATAGGCCGAGATCGTGATGGTATTCTTTCTGGGTATGAGCATCCATGGTGGTCATTGGAAAGGTTGGAGGTGATGTCAGAATTGCAACGACCACAAGGATAGTCAGAACTTCCGACAAAAAAATTTTGACGACTTTTTTTGTCAGTATCGCGACGAAATTTCATCAGAATTCTAACGATTTACCATCAAAATTCTGACCTGAATGTACTAGTGAGTGTTTGGGGAGATAACCGGTACGTGTTCTCTTTTAGTATTTTATTTAATTTTTTAAAAAATGTTCCTAGTTCAAATGTTTCAATTTAACAACTTGATCTACATGTACATTCTTGTACACATGTACATTTTGCAGATGTGGATAGAAAATCAATGCATGGATGCAAGAGCATGGAGAGGACAAGATCTTTGCATTGTGTCATGAGTACAGATAATCGCCCATGAACATTATACACTAGGGATTATTCATGTTTTTGTTTTGAATGTATTTTCGAAAACTATGTTGATTGCAAGAACCAAGAGCTTGGACATGTTAGTTAATGGAAAATGGTGCCACTAGATGTTTCTGACACACACGAGGATTCAAATGAGGATGAAAACTTTGAAGACATTCTTTTGATTTCTGGTGATTACGATAATATTTCAGGATTGATTAAAAAAGGTACATACATGACGTACACATGTAAATATTTCCTTAAAAATGACATATAACTTAGAATCAATTTAACTTGTGTCAAATTGCAAGAGATATTTTTGCAGTCATAGCAGAAGATGGAAATATGGAAGGTGTTAGTTATTATTTATTGCGCTGCACAGAAGAGAGAAAGAAGTTATCAAAATCTAAGATGAGTGATGGAATGCCATTTCCCACAGGTTTGAGTTCTGATTTGAATATGTACATGTACAAATCGCTTACATGGAAATTTTTAATTTCTCACGTTTCCTATATACATGTACATGCAGGATCAGTTATAGTGCAAGGGACATATTTCAAACAAGTTAAAATTGTTCAACATGGGATTCATTTCACTGAATACCAAATTGGCAACAAGGTATATCAATATAGTCACTTGGTCATTTCTGTTGGCCTAATTCTTCAAATAGTTTCACGTCAAGGGCAGTCTTAAAAGTGGAGACTAGATAGTGGAGATCATGACAAAATATTAAGTGTTATTGAAGAGGGTTTTGAACCACTTGATGTGGTATGAACTATATATATATATATATATTTAGTAATCCAAAGTACACATGTGGTTCAGCGCACATGAATTGAATTAATACTCAAGATAAATTCTAGATCTCTTAACTTGTTTTGAAACTAAAGGATAAATATTTTTTAATTTTAAATACATTATATCAAATTAGGATGTATTCAAAGTTAATTCAAGTACATGTACATGTTTAAATGCATGTTTAATTTGTATGTATAAGGTATTGTATCTAATTTTAAATGCATGTAATTTGTAAGGACCACTAGTTAAAATAATTTAATTAAAAAATGCATATTTAAATTAGAATGTAATATGTACATTGGTAAAATTGATATAATATGGAATTGGGACATTTGTAATTAGGACATGTACATGTTGTGAACTATTTAACTACAATATACATACCTAGAAGCTCACATACCATGTGAACTATTCAATACATGACCTATTAAGTTTAGTTTGTTCATTTCATACATACTCTTTTGTTTGAACATGTTAGATTTTAAATTTTAATGCATATCTACTTGTATTTCTAACATGTGCACATGATATATATAATCTAGTCCAGTCCATTGAACATAAAGTACATATATAATCTAACATGTATGTACATGTGCACATGGAATATATAATCTAACACATGTACATGTGCATGAAATATATATAATCTCTACTCTAAACTTCATATCACATGATGCAGTGGAAATATATATAATCCAATCAAACACAATGGAGATATAAAGTATAATCTAGTCTAAACTTCATTGTACATGCATGAATTATACAATCTAATCAAACATGTATTTAAATCTAATCTAATCAAACATGTATAAATCTAATATAATCAAACATGTATAAATCTAATCTAATCAAACATGTATAAATCTAATATAATCAAACATGTATAATCTGATCAAACACAAACTAGGTATAAAGTATAATCTAGTCTAAACTCCATGTACGTGCATGAATATATATAATATGAAATGTCTATGAAAAGATAAATGTAAATGAGCTACAAAGTCTGGAGCAAATCAATAGGGATCATGTCAGCTACGAACTGAGTGACCATCTGAGGGGGAGTCCTGCAAAAGTAGAATTTATTTAAATATTAAATATAATATATCTATCTCTCTAGACGTGCATGTACATCAAATCCAAGTAGAGTTAAATAAAAATTTAAATATAAATTGTAACGTGCATGTATACATACATGTACATATATGTACCAAAAACCATAACTAACTTGTACACTAACAACATCTAAAGAATCTCTCCTACGCACACGCTCAGAGATCAAGGAAGGAGTGACATGAGCTAACTGTCAATTTAAGGATTAGTCCATGATCAATTTAAATGATCTCCAAATTAAAACTTAGAACTCTAGATTATTTATTAAACATGATCTATATATATAAATTTATCCTATAAATTTGCAACATGTATACATATCTTCTAAAATTTTAAATGCACATGTACATGTACATACCTGTGTATCACCTGGAGTAGGTTGTATAGTCTGATCTTGTCTTGTGATCATATCAACAACATCACTCGTGCCTGCATATCTCTCTCTAGCTATACATATCACTGAGGAGTGCAAGGGGCTAACTAGATGAGTGGGCATCGTGGATGAAGTGTTTGACTGTAGTAGCATGTCCATAAATCCAGTATGGCTCAAATCTCTCAATCGATCCTCAAATGAGTCCAAACCCTCATATGTGATATGGACTTGATCCGCTTGTATCTCCTCCTCAAATGAATCCAAGGGGCCCTCATCTATGATATGGACCTGATTAGCTCATAGCTCCTCCTCTACAGCAACAAAGTGATCTGTAGGTGGGTTAGTGCCTGGAGCATGCGTAGAGTGATGAGAATGTTGTGACTGCCTCAGGGTATGGCCGTTGTAGCCTGACCATCTCTGAGAATCTCCTCTCTAACATCAACCAATGGTATCCCAAGTCTAGATGAAATAAAACTATAAGCATGTAGTAGGTCCTCGACTAAATGCTGTGACATCTGTACATGTCTACTACCTCTGACTATAGCTGCTACCTCATCTGGGGAGGGGATGCCAACAGAAATATACCAATCATCTAAATCTAAATCCCCCCCATGACTAGAAGATGCATGATCTGTGGATGATCGGAAACGTGGTCGACTCAACATATATCTGTCCACCCTGTCAGAAGATATGGTGGCTGCTATTGATGCAATCTATCCAATCCCATCAATTCCTTCTCTCTAAGAAGCAATCACAACGTGATCCGCTATGGGTGCCATGGCTGGAACTACTACAGGAAATCTCTGGGCAACAAGGTCCCTGTATCTAGGCGAAGCTCTATCACACCTATGATATGCATCTCTATCAGCAATCCTACCCCTCGCCTATCCATAATATCCTGGAATATCGAGGTAGTTTGGTTTCATCTGACAATGAACCTTAGCAAATACCTGTTGTGCAAAGTATAATGGTATCTGGTCATTATTAGGATAACGACCATGGGAAGCTAGGAAGCATGAGTAAATCAGTGATGCAACCTGTGGGTCGATACATCTGGTAACTTGATATCCCCTCACCTTACTCTTCTCCTGATATTGTGGAAAGCATCTCTCCTTGATGGTCTCCTTTGAGACCACCCCCACCACATCAACAAAAAAATGAGGACCCCTCACCTCACTCCTCAACTGTCTATATATATCCTCTATAACCTCAGGTGAGAATGAGATATGAGAAACTAAGCAGTCCCTCAATGCCTGCAAACTATCAAAAATGGACGTGCATGTACTCTTGTACATGCCATCAGTATGAGGGTCATCTAATATGGTCCTCAACCTATGCAACTCCCGATCACTGTACTAAAAAATAGTAGCAATGTCGGGCAAGGGGGGATCCTACTGTGGAGGATCAACATCATCAATGTGTGGCTCCTGATGTGGAGCCTGCGCAGGTGGATCCTGATCAGGAGCTTGTGAAGGTATATCTTGGGATGCCATCTATCTAGGTACATGCCATAAAGTTAAAATAAATATGTAAGCAGAGAGATAGATAATTTTCATGAGAGAGAGAGAGAGAGATTATACATATAAATCTTCATGAGAGAGACAGATCATTTTCATTTTCAAAAAATACATGTAAATTTTTTGAATATTTTAGTCAGAGAGAGAGATAACATATATTTCAAATATAGAGATAACATATATTTCAGAGATATAGAGAGATCTAACACGTGTATATTTAAATCTTTGACATACATAAAAAATTCAAGAACATGATATATAACATTTGGGCCCATATGATTATCTTTCGGCCCATATGATTATAAAAGTATTAAATCTGCAATATGTGATCTTAACGGGAATGTCATACAACCCCTTAAGACATTATGTGATGGACTAAGGGGTATGTCATTCACAATAGGATTTTATAATGGGTCCTATGCGGTTCTAATGGGTTAGGACTACATATGACCCCTTAGGACACTATATGATCTTAAGGGGAATGTCATATGTATAGTAGGATGTTATAAGGGGTCATATGTGACCTACTAAGGGGTCACTTATGTGTTATAACACATGCGTGACCCCTCAAGACCACATATGACCCCTTAGGACACATAGGAAATGTCATATGTACAATAGGATGTTATAAGGGGTCATATGTGACCTACTAAGGGGTCACGCATGTGTTATAACACACGCGTGACCCCTCAAGACCACATATGACCCCTTAGGACACATAGGAAATGTCATATGTATAGTAGGATGTTATAAGGGGTCATATGTGACCTACTAAGGGGTCACACATGTGTTATAACACATGCATGACCCCTCAAGACCACATATGACCCCTTAGGACACATAGGAAATGTCATATGTACAATAGGATGTTATAAGGGGTCATATGTGACCTACTAAGGGGTCACACATGTGTTATAACACATGCGTGACCCCTCAAGACCACATATGACCCCTTAGGACACATAGGAAATGTCATATGTATAGTAGGATGTTATAAGGGGTCATATGTGACCTACTAAGGGGTCACGCATGTGTTATAACACATGCGTGACCCCTCAAGACCACATGTGACCCCTTAGGACACATAGGAAATGTCATATGTAGCATCCTAAAATTGCGACACTTGCAATTTTGACTGCATTTGAGTCTTCACGATGGCGACGCAACACAGAACCTGAATGGAGACCCCAAAACTTGCTCATGGCATCAAAAACTACATTTTTCTAGCACCCTGCCTGATCCCTCCTTGCACCCTGCTGTCCCGGAGGTGGGACCAAAGCGCCCAGCGCCCTGGTCCTTCAGGACCAGGGTGCCCAGTGCCCTGGTCCCCCAGGACCATGGCGCCCAGCGCCCTGGTCCCTGGCCCTATTTTGGGCCCGGTCTCTTTTGGGGCTTCAGGTCTTTTTGTTTGCAATTCGGGAAATATTGTTTCCTGGTCGGCCTAAGGTCGGAAAAATCAGTCTATTAACCCTAATTGACAAGTATATAAACTACATTTCCTCTCTCATTTGGGAAGAGGATGGAAAAAGGTGGAAACGATACTCAAACATTCAAGCATTCAAGTGTTCAAGCATTCCTTCAAGCAATTGATCATTCTAAGTCTCCATTCAAGGCTAAGTGTTGCATTCAAGACAAGGATTCAACCATTGAAGAGGAGATCACATACAACATACAACATACAACAACATCTATACCTTCGCATGTAAGAATACAAACATTCTTACAACAAGGTACTAGTACTTGTTTTACATTACAATCATTTACATTTACAGCATTTCTCATTTCTTGGTTAATTCCAAAATCGAGGTTTGACCTAAGGGAAAACCCCTAATCCCTAACCCCCCAATCGTCTTCACTTTTCTATGTGTAGGTTGTAGGTACGCGGCTGAAATTGAAGATCTGGAATCCTTGTGCAGAGATGAACAGATCCCCCTTCGTTTCGCGGATTTTTCGGAGGACCGTGTGCATGCCGGGTGCCATCGTCCCATCAACTTTCGCTCAAATTTGCAGGACAACACCGTCTCGACAATTTACTGCTAATTCCAGGTCCGCAGCTTCATCCTATATCCCCATCTCTGTTTATAGGCGAATCTTTCTCACTTTCTATGCATTCCTAGCTTAATCCTTCTATCTATATTCTTTACAAAAGAGGGTAGCCTTGCTGTCTTAACCCTTGAAACTCATTTAGAATCCAATCTTGCATTGTGTGGGATTGGATCTTGTGGGTTTCAACCCCTCTTTTGAATGTGAAGTCTCTCCTAAGTGAAAACCGTCAATCCTAGTAACCTCCCTTCTCTCTCCTTGGAGTTGGAAGAGGGGAGAGCAACTAGGGTTTGATTTTTTCGCTTTACATTTTGGTGAACGCGACGTGAACATCCTTTCTGATTATTCATGGCTAGATCTAAAAATTGGCTTCCTTGATTACATTTCCATGTTTGATCTTTTGCAAAATTTTAGAAGTTAATTGCATAAAAACCCTAAATTTTCTTTTTAGTAATTAAGCTTGCGAAATGTTTAATTATTAATGCTTGTTTTAGATCTGCCCTTCTATTACAAATTATCAATTCATATTTGTGCTTTAATTCTGAAAATTAAGTGGTTAAGTGTCAAAACCCTAATTTTTGAAACCCTCTTGATTCAACCTTTGTCCGACAATTTCACTGATCAAAACATCTCCAAATCAGCTGTAACTTTGGATTCCGCAACAAAATCATAATATCTTTCATCCCTCAAAATTTGGAAAAATGTTGCGAGGACCGTGTGCACTCCGAGTGCCATCGTCCCCGACATTTTTTTTGAAATTTCGGGAGCTAGATCTTACTGTATTTTCCTGCTAAAGTCCAGAATTTTGGCTGATTTTATCAAATCTAACACTTTCAAAATTACAGTCAAAGTTGGTCTTGTGATTGCTTGGTTTAAGGCTTCTAATCATTCAAAAATTATTGAAATTGAAATTTTGTGTCAAAATTGTATTCTTACTATCCTAAATCTGAAAAGTGTGTTGGCATTCATTCGAAATTTCAGTGCTTTATTCAAATTCTTGCAATTTGTGACTTTTGAAATTAAGTGCTTAATTATAACAACTTCGATTTCCGCTTTCAAAATTGAATTTTGCGTGAAATTGAGTCAACTTTTAAATTTCAAAACTTGCATTGCTTTTGGTATTCCCTCTAAAATCATAAAATTCAAAATTTCAGTTTCCATCTCTTTTTCAAAATTCAAATTTTGCATTTTTCAACAATCTTGGTAGGGTTCAATTTTGAGATTGCAACTTTAATTTGGCCTATCTACAGATTGTAAAATCACTCAATTTTTTCAGATTAGCTTTAAAATCATCATAACTTTCATCTCTGAAAATTTTGAAAGAAGTTGCAAGGACCGTGTGCACTCCGAGCGCCATGGTCCCTGACATTTTTTCCGAAATTTTGGGAGATTGTCGTGATTGCATTTAACAGCTTAAATCTAGGAGATTGGCTGATTTTACTAAAATTTGCTACCTCTAAATTCAAAATCTTCTCTCCCTCTCTAGTGCATGAGTTTTACAACAATAAGCCCTACTTACACTATTCCCGTTAGACGAAGCCTTAGAATTAAGTCTTTCCAAGGTTTAATTACTGAGGAGATGGAACCTAATTTGAATAGCCTTTTTAACGAGGACATGGGTAATTCCTCTAATCCTCCTAATGATGAAGAAGCTCTCCATGAGGTTTCTGTAGAACAACTTTCGAAATTGGATAATCAATTTGATGATTTTCGACAATGGATGTCTCAAGAATACCCCGATAGTCAAGCTCTTCCTTTAATTGAGGGTCTAAAACATATGCTTCAAAATGATAAGAATGGAATTGATATTTTGCGTGGTATTGTACACATTATGGATTCGAATGTGATGCCTATGAAGAGTTGTGCTGAAACTTTAGGTTATACACAACCTCCTACTCAAGTCAATCATTCTGTTCCTTTAACAACTTCTATTGCTAGCATACCTACCTTAACATCAAACATAATGACTACTTCTATACAAGACATTCCGCCTATGATCACCAGTCATGGGGGCAATCCTTCCTCTTCAATTAATCCTCTTCCTTCATTTAATCCAACTTCTTCATTCATCCCTTCAATAAGTGTTCCTATTACATCTCCACAAATAAACATGACGCAAGGGGGCAATTTATTCAACCATTCCATTCCTCCTTGTAGTGTTCCTCCTTTCCAATCCTCTCCTATGACTAACTATCATAGTGTCCTGCCACCTTACTCTTTACCTTCTTTCAATAACATAACACCTCCATCTCAATCTAACACATCTAATATGAATTCTTCGACTGAAGTGACCATTAACAATCTTGCACAAACTGTCTCTTCTTTACAGCAACAAATTGCCTCTATGAATCAATCTAAGTTTAGTGTTCCCACATTTGATGTGGCGAGCCTACTTTCTCTTGACATTGTTCGAGCTATCCCTCCTAAACATGTTGAAATCCCGCATTTGGAGCTTTATAATGGTAAAGGAGATCCTCTAACACATGTTAAGACTTTTCAAACAATATGTACCGATTTTGCTTATGACCAAAGGTTGCTTGCAAAACTGTTTACTAGGACATTAAGAGATAAAGCCCTACAATGGTATTGCTCATTGCCTTCTTATTCTATTACTTCTTTTGAACAACTTGCAAATGCTTTCATTCAACAATTTCAAAACAATATAAGTCCTAAAGTTACTTTGATTGATTTAATGCATTGTAAACAAGGTGTTAAAGAAAAAGTGACTGATTTCATTGGTAGATATAAGCATTTGTATGCTCAAATTTCTTTTCCAATGCCTGACAATGATAAAGGCAATACATCTGTAGCTCCTCCTAACCAAAATCTTCAGATTTTTACTGATCCATTACCTTCTCATACCTTTAATGCGATTGAGACTAATGATTCCTCTTTCTCATCTGATGGTCTTGTGTCTATGACTCCGAATGTGATTAACTTTGTAGAGCAGCAAGAAAACCCTAAAGAACCTTCCATCACATTTGATTCTAGTGAAACTATCAGGGCACCTGATGGTCCTTTATACATAGTTGTAAAAGTCAAGAATACACCTTGCCGTGGAGTGCTTATTGATCCTTCGTGCATGGTTAATGTTATTACTGAAGAATTTCTTTTTACTTTGCAATTGAATCACGTGATCTATGACAAAATAGATGTGATTGTGAAATTATTTGATACATTTTCTTCTCCTGCAATTGGTTCTATTACATTACCTATTGAGGTCCATAACAAATCTCTGGATGTGAACTTTGCTATTATTCCTTCATCCGAACAATTTCGTGTGAAGCTTGGCTATCCTTGGCTATCTTCCATGAAAGCTATTGCTTCTCCTATACATAAGTGTTTGAAATTTCCCCATAATGGTGAAGTTGTTACTGTCAATCATAGTCTCTTTAAACCAGCCGAAAGAACTTCTAGCGTTCCTATTGATTATTTTTGGCCTAAACAATTCCAATCGCTTCCACCACGAAGTGATCATCTTTTCAAATCTTATCAAAAGTGGAAAACAGATATGATCCTATCTCTAAGTGAACCTAGAACACCCAAACTTGATATTCCTATCATTCTTGAGAAGGAAGTTCTTCCTTTGAAAGATAAAACTAATGTCTTTCCTCAAGAAGATTCCCAACCCATTCCTATGGATGTGACTATGTCTATGCCTAATAAACTTTCTAAAAGTAGACCTATACCTCCTCGTCATGCTGGACTTGGTCTTCTTCCTAAACCAAATATTCCTCCTTTATATGGAGCAGTTCCTCATCCTTCTTTTTATAGAGAGAAGAGACCTTCCTGTTCTCCTATTACCCAACCTAAGAGACCACAACCTAAACACCCAAGTGATAAGGATGAGAACATTCCTCCTCCTCAATCTTCTCCACTTCCTACTAAGACTAGACGAAATCGTTCTGCACGTGAACGCTGACGAAAGTGTCGTCTTAGAGCTCAAGCAGCTGCTTCTCAAACTTTGCAATCTCCAAAAACACCTTCAACAAGCATTATTCCATTTTCTCCAAAATCTCCTAAACATAAGATGCATGATGGTCTTGATCCTGTGCGTGTTAAAGATCCTATTTTTATAAATCTTGATGATGCTATAGATGAAAATGTTATTCATGATGAAAATGTTACTTCTCTTGCTTCTGATAGTGAATATGAACTTGTTGATATTGATAACCATTTATCTAATGAATTTTCTAAAGCACTTATCCTAGCTCCTAGACAAGAACAACGTGGCTTGGAACATGAACATAGCCCTTGTTTGGATCTTGTGATAGCTCCATTTGCTGTGTTGGATGTTCCTCCTCTAGCGTGTTCCCTGCCTTCCCGAAACATTGATCAGCAAGATCGGGGGGTAGATGACGTGCTAGACTAGTTCATTAGCATAGCAGATTCTCTCCTCCTCTCTTTTGTTACTTCTTCTATGTGTTATCCTCATTCTTCTATTTGTTGTCCTTAGTGTTGTCTACTGGAGGATGACGCAAAGCATTGAGATCTCTTTTGGTCTCTCTCATGTTGACTCAAAAGACACATGTGTTCCCTTCTTCTAGGTGACCTTCCTTGATTGGGGAATGAAGAACAATTATGCATACATACATATGATATACATGAATTATCATACAGCATACTAACCCCAAGGAAAACGAAGTCACCTCGTGCTTTGTGTTTTGTGTCTATTATCCTTGGGTTTATCTCACACTTGGGGGCTAAATCCTTGTGATAACATGCTCCTTTCCCTTCTCATTTCTTACATGTATCACTACCTTAAAGCAATCACCCCCGTTGAGGCATGTGCGATCGCTTTAATGTAGGGGGGCATACACCCCGTCTATCCCTTCAGGATACTTGAAAATTTCTTGGCGAACTTAGCTTTGCCTTGAAAATTTTTGGTATTTCTCTTGCATGACTCATAGTGAGGGAACCTTACTACTGACAGTCATGGTTCTCCCTCGTGATCTTCCCTTTTACTTTGTCAATTGAATTCGTAAGATCCTTAGTCCACTGGGGGCTTGGTTTGTCTTGCCTCCTTGACGTGGTGAAAGTCTTTCAATGTTGTTTCCTTGTACTTTACCAAAAGTATGAGCGTACGCCTATACTCCCGCTAAAGTGGGGGCTAAATGTAGCATCCTAAAATTGTGACACTTGCAATTTTGACTGCATTTGGGTCTTCACGATGGCGACACAACATGGAACCTGAATGGAGACCCCGAAACTTGCTCATGGCATCAAAAACTGCATTTTTCTAGCACCCTGCCTGATCCCTCCTTGCACCCTGCTGCCCCGGGAGGTGGGACCAGAGCGCCCAGCGCCCTGGTCCCTGGCCCTATTTTGGGCCCGGTCTCTTTTGGGGCTTCGGGTCTTTTTGTTTGCAATTCGGGAAATATTATTTCCTAGTCGGCCTAAGGTTGGAAAAATCAGTCTATTAACCCTAATTGACAAGTATATAAACTACATTTCCTCTCTCATTTGGGAAGAGGATGGAAAAAGGTGGAAACGATACTCAAACATTCAAGCATTCAAGCGTTTAAGCATTCCTTCAAGCAATTGATCATTCTAAGTCTCCATTCAAGGCTAAGTGTTGCATTCAAGACAAGGATTCAACCATTGAAGAGGAGATCACATACAACATACAACATACAACAACATCTACACCTTCGCATGTAAGAATACAAACATTCTTACAACAAGGTACTAGTAGTTGTTTTACATTACAATCATTTACATTTACAACATTTCTCATTTCTTGGTTAATTCCAAAACCAGGGTTTGACCTAAGGGCAAACCCCTAATCCCTAACCCCCCAATCGTCTTTTCTTTTCTGTGTGTAGGTTGCAGGTACGCGGCTGAAATTGAAGATCTGGAATCCTTGTGCAGAGACGAACAGATCCCCCTTCGTTTCGCGGATTTTTCGGAGGACCGTGTGCATGCCGGGTGCCATCATCTTGGGAACTTTCGCTCAAATTTGCAGGACAGCGCTGTCTTGACATTTTACTGCTAATTCTAGGTCTGCAGCTTCATCCTATATCCCTATCTCTGTTTATAGGCGAATCTTTCTCACTTTCTATGCATTCCTAGCTTAATCCTTCTATCTATATTCTTTACAAAAGAGGGTAGCCTTGCTGTCTTAACCCTTGAAACTCATTTAGAATCCAATCTTGCATTGTGTGAGATTGGATCTTGTGGGTTTCAACCCCTCTTTTGAATGTAAAGTCTCTCCTAAGTGAAAACTGTCAATCCTAGTAACCTCCCTTCTCTCTCCTTGGAGTTGGAAGAGGGGAGAGCAACTAGGGTTCGATTTTTTTGCTTTACAAAGAGGATGTTATAAGGGGTCATATGTGACCTACTAAGGGGTCACACATGTGTTATAACACATGCATGAGCCCTCAAGACCACATATGACCCCTTAGGGTACATAGGAAATGTCATATGTACAGTAGGATGTTATAAGGGGTCATATGTGACCTACTAAGGGGTCACACATGCGTTATAACACATGCGTGAACACATGCGTGACCCCTCAAGACCACATATGACCCCTTAGGACACATAGGGAATGTCATATGTATAGTAGGATGTTATAAGGGGTCATATGTGACCTACTAAGGGGTCATGCATGTGTTATAACACATGCGTTACCCCTCAAGACCACATGTGACCCCTTAGGACACATAGGAAATGTCATATGTATAGTAGGATGTTATAAGGGGTCATATGTGACCTACTAAGGGGTCATGCATGTGTCAATGCATGTGTGACCCCTTAGGACCACATATGACCCCTTAAGACACTATGTGATGAACTAAGGGGTATGTCATTCACACTAGGATTTTATAAGGGGTCATATACGGTTCTAATGGGTCAGGACCACATATGACCCCTTAAAACACTATATGATCCTAAGGACCACATATGACCCCTTAAAACACTATATGATCCTAAGGGGAATGTCATATGCATAGTAGGATGTTATAAGGGGTCGTATGTGACCTACTAAGGGGTCACGCATGTGTTATAACACATGCATGACCCCTCAGGACCACATATGACCCCTTAGGACACATAGGAAATGTCATATGTATAGTAGGATGTTATAAGGGGTCATATGTGACCTACTAAGGGGTCACACATGTGTCAATGCATGTGTGACCCCTTAAGACACTATGTGATGAACTAAGGGGTATGCCGTTCACACTAGGATTTTATAAGGGGTCATATGAGGTTCGAATGGGTCAAGACCACATATGACCCCTTAGGACACTATATGATCTTAAGGGGAATGCCATATGTACAATAGGATGTTATAAGGGGTCATATGTGACCTACTAAGGGGTCACGCATGTGTTATAACACATGCGTGACCCCTCAGGACCACATATGACCCCTTAGGACACTATATGATCCTAAGGGGAACCTCATATGTATAGTAGGATGTTATAAGGGGTCATATGTGACCTACTAAGGGGTCACACATGTGTTAATGCATGTGTGACCCCTTAGGACAACATACGACCCCTTAAGACACTATGTGATGGACTAAGGGGTATGTCATTCACACTAGGATTTTATAAGGGGTCATATGCGATTCTAATGGGTCACGCATGTGTTAGGATCACATATGACCCCTTAGGACACTATATGATTCTAAGGGGAATGTCATATGTATAGTAGGATGTTATAAGGGGTCATATGTGACCTACTAAGGGGTCACGCATGTGTTAATGCATGTGTGACCCCTTAGGACAACATACGACCCCTTAAGACACTATGTGATGGACTAAGGGGTATGTCATTCACACTAGGATTTTATAAGGGGTCATATGCAGTTCTAATGGGTCACACATGTGTTATAACACATGCGTGACCCCTCAAGACCACATATGACCCCTTAGGACACTATATGATCCTAAGGGGAATGTCATATGTACAGTAGAATGTTATAAGGGGTCATATGTGACCCACTAAGGGGTCATGCATGTGTTAATGCATGTGTGACCCCTTAGGACAACATATGACCCCT